>NW_015374427.1:57874-101234 GCF_001272555.1 Dufourea novaeangliae | reverse complement strand
AAAAAAAAAAAAAAAAAAAAAAAAAAAAAATGGGCTAGCGATCCCGGAGCACAATTATATGACGACGGATCGCGGAGACGTTTGGCACACGCTGCAACGACCGTGGTACGCCGGAGAGACAGAGGGCATCAACCAATAGGGTGGGGCGATAACCTCGAGACCGAACGTGAGCAATGCCCCTGATGATAGCTGATATTCCCTCTTCGGAGATATTTCGGCAAAGTCCGGTGGGCGTTAAACACGCTCTCGCGTCGCGATTTCCTTGGTAATCTAGGGTGGGGGGTGGGCGCGATCTACTCTCTATAATCGTCTTCACGCTCTAAAATCACAACCCCGCTGTAGCTTTAGACTAACGTCAGACTGGCGGTGGATTCATTTATGGTCCGCTGCGGCTCCCGGGGGAGGTGATCGCCGAACCCGACCACGTCTCTCCTAGAGGTCGGCTAGAACGGCCTCCCCATGTATATCTGTCGGAGTCCCGCGAGGGTCCCTCCTTCTCCTGAAAACGGGGGGTAGTGTTAGATTTGTACAAATTTGGGTAACAGAGGGTGGGGGGGCTCCTGAAGTATTCGGGACATAGGCAGGTCAAGATACACAGGGGGTTGCGAATATTAGGCGATACAGCTCTCTCTCAATGATGGAACGTACAAAAAGCACGATATGGCCCGCCCGTTGGTAGACTCGGTCTGTGGGTGAAGCAAAGAGTGATGCTGGTACTCACTATATGGAGACGAAGGATCGGTTGCCCCGACGTACATACTCCATTCTCGATAGGTAGGGGTGGGACGATCCTAGTGACTCTCCGACCTCCAGGCAAGTAGCATCTCGCCTTCATGCGGCCCGGGCCTAAAAAAGTTGGTCGGGTGCGAAGATGCCGGGGGAATCCTTATTCCTGGGTAATGCTCACCCCAGTCCTATTGCAGGGCTGGTGAGATGACCACAGGCGCTCAAACTAAGCCACGGCCGGGCCTAAGGGGGGAGGATTTCAAACTCCCCGCTCCCAGGAGAACGATCAAAATCTAATCTAATCTAGGTCTGGGCCAGATCGGTTACCCCGACGTTCAAACTCCTTTAGCTAATTTATTAGGTAAGGATGGGACGATCCTAGTGACTCTCCGCCCCGCACGAGTACTTCCCTACCTTCGTGTGGCCAGGGCCTAGAAAAAGTTGGGCGGGTTGGAAAATCAGAGATATATAGCCCCCCGGTAATTCCTACGGTAGTCCCAATTGCGGGGCTACGGGATAGCTGAAGACACAATAAGTCATAGCTGGGCCTTGGAGGGGGGTACCGACACTCCCCTCTCTTGGGAGAATGTTCAAACTTAAACTTAAACTTAGGTTTGGGCTAGGGCGGCACGGGTGGCGCGATGCACAGGGCACAGCCCCGATGACCCTCGCGTCGCCCGCAGGGCAACTGAGCCGAGGGGATGGTACGAGTACCGATACCACGTCCTTCCGCGATCGGCCCACGAGAGGACAGCGTCGAGAGGTGACCCCTCGGCTGGTTTCTCTTCGCGCCCACAGACTTTGCTATAGGGACCGCCACGGAATCCCGTCGAGCGGCAGCTCGACTGGACAAGGTTTCTATCCCGGGGGGATAGAATTTAAGGAAAAGGGGCCTCCCTCTCGACGATCGCAAGGATTGTTAGGCGCTTAGTCGGTCGACGGGGCATCACGAGAATACAGCAAGACTGGAATCGGCGACTCAGTCGTTTCCCCCCGAAAAGGACCCCAAGATGAAGGAGGCAGAGGGAGAGAACCAGTGGGAGCTGCAGGAACCACGTAGGAGGGTGTAAGGCTGGACTCCTCACAAGGCGGAAGGAATCCCCATGGCCAGGGGATCCTTCCACGGCGCATCATCCCTGAGCCGTAGGAGCGTGGCTCCATAGGAGTCTAGGGGGGTACGCAAGAAGAAAAGAATTAGCATAGCGGGGGGCCCGCTATGTCCTGGCGTCGCGTAACGATACCCAAAAATTTACTTGAGCGGTGACCGTATCGTTTATCGCGTGTGCGGCGTAGCGAGTGAGCAGGTCGAGCGGGATTGTTAGCGAACGATAGAGAGGGGTAGCGCAGCGAAGGAGGATCGAAGAGTACCGGCACTTCCGCAAGATAGTGGCGAAAGCCGAGCAAGCCAGGATTATCGTACTTCCCTAGGTAAGCCTCCTCATTTTGTTTCCAACGGGCAAACCTTGATCTCGTATTCGCTAGGACAATGCCGCGACAGTCGAGTCATCGTTAAATATCGTTAACAGACGCGCGGATTGAATACGTGATTGTCGGAAGAATTATATTATCGTAAATACCTCGCAGATTTCCTACAGGGTGCGATAACATAACGCAGAAAGCCCTCAAGTCAATGTAATATCTTTTATAGTCGGCGGTAGCGAAATTCCGTACGATCGTGTATTATAACGGCTGAATTAATATCTTGAGTGGTAGCGGACCACTGAATTGCCGAAATTGTCGATTGCACCGAATACGCGGGTCGCGACGATAGCCGACCGTCGAACCACTGTTTGTTAAAGCCTGCCACCTTTTGTAACGCGGTCTCGGCAGAGGCCGGCGCGAGAATTATATTAAACATTGTTATTTTATTGAGTTAAACAGTCTCGTCGTACAATTCTATTACTTTTCCTTCTTTGTTTGTGTATTTTCACCGGGATCTCCTGTCGCGGGGAGTGTCTCGCGTTCCAATATTTGCGAACTCTGGCCGAATTTAGAGCTATCCACCGTCGGTTTCTTTTCTTCCCGGCCAGCAGGTCGGCTTCGGCCGAATCAAGGGACTCGGATTTTGGTCCAGTTTTGGTATGTGTGTGTGTATGTGTTGTGTGTGCTGTTCGTTTGTACCTAATGTGTAGAAATATTGTGTTTATAGATATATATAATATATATATATATATTGTTACGTTGCCCGCGAATTCAGCGGGTCGCGCGGCCATTACACGGCACGTACAAAGCTTTCCCTCCAGGTCCCGTACCTCTGTTCGTGTCCTCGCGAGTTTTCCAACCGTTTTCCGGGCGCCAGGCACTTCCCCGAGTGCCGACCGGTATTTCTCAAATACCGGACCGAAACCTATGTCCCCTAATGAGGCCGAAATCCACCGGCCAGCCGGGAAGAAAAGAATACATAAATAGTTATAAGGATAGGGAACATTTTGGGACTTTGGTAAAAATAAAACAATATAGGAACCATTAAAAAGGTCAGGTAAGAAAATACACTGAAAGGAGTAAAAGTTTAAATGCTTACTCATGCGTTATGTTGCGATACGAATTGTATTGTTATTAAATATAATTTGATTTATGTCGGGTTTGGACTTATTTTCATCAGGAGAATCTCCTATATTTAGTCATAACCTTTTTAAGAAAGTACACTGAAAAGAGTAAAAGTTAAAATCTTTATTCATGGGTGATTCGTTCTGTGTGTTTGTATCTCGAGCGTCGGTCGCTGCCGGCTTATCTTATAATAACATCTCGCCTCCCCCCCGCCGCGCCGGCCCCCCCCCCTCAAGGCCCCGGCTCGGCTCGGCGGGAGCCGTATCGATTACCCATCACTACTCGTGTCTCCGCTGAGATCATAAACCTGTTACCCGAGCTCGTCGAGTAGTTCGAACTCTGACGCACTCACAGTTTCGATATATTGTCGGTGAAAGAGCTTTCGTGGAGCGGGACCCCCGACTGATTTTACAACTAGCCACTTTGTGGGTGACCGAAGGCCCACTGATGAAACCGCAGCCAGGGCCGTGCGTATCTTACAGAAGTATATTTACTATACATCTCAGGCCCCTGTCATCTCTTGCTCAGTAATGTGTAATTTACGTATTAATAAAGGGTAACATATAGTTGTGAAAGATTAGGAAATATATAAACTTCTTCTCTGAATGTTGCAAGTTAAACATTCGTTTACGACGAATATGTATTCGCACAAATATAATAACAACTCTAGAATGGCAAATTAGTCTCTTTTAATCTTGAAAGGTAGATGACGTGTTATAAAACCGTAATTTCGGAAGGGAAAGTTCAAAATTAATTGTAACGGGTTGGAGACCGACGAGGCAGGACCTAGAGGAAATTCCGGATTTTTATTAGATCATCATGCACCTTGGATAGTCCAGGTATCACCATTCTCGACCTCCCTCCCTCCCTCCGTCCCTCTCTCTCGCTCTCTCACTCTCGTTAATTGGTTACTTTGAATTTTTTGTAACAACCAATCATTTGTTTATATATTTTAAAAATTGTATGCTGTACCAAAATTTTGTTAAATATACCAAAAAGGAAGAAACAGCGATGAATAACTATTACTGTTAAAGCACAACACACCTCTAAAATTGAAAATTTGCAATTTTTTAGAAAATTGATCTTTTCAAAAACTGGACGTGCTGAGGACAAATGGTTTGCTGATTCGTTTTCAGCTCATAAAGATTTATCAGAAACGTCTGTTAACGGTTATGAGGTATTTTATGCCTTGAACAGTGTAACTGATTATTCTAATGATTCATCGTGTTATAATATCTTAAAGTTAAATGTAATGAGAATTATTAGTATAACTACACAAAGATTATTATAATACAATTATTGAAATTAGGATTTTGATTCTTTTATGGATACATGATTCAAGAAACTGTTGCGCGCGGTATTATTTACAGCAATTCAACACCGTGACCTTTTACACCCGTTGTGATTTTATCGAGAATATAAAACAGTATCAGAGGCTATAAAAGCGTGGAGCAGTAACAATGTAAAGTTAGTTTGGTGAGAAATTATCATCACGCACTTCAACGGCAAAGGCGGAAAGATTAATACTTAATTAGCAAAGGTGAAACTCGTGGCAATTTAATCTATATGCACATGTAGTGTATGTGATGTGGTAAAATAATTAAACCTATATTTTAGAATTTAGTATAAAATTCTCTTACACGAACGTTGAATTTCAGAATTGTTTCAGCTACTTTTAAAATTAATTTCAGGAAACAGAAAATGATACAGTATGTCGCACGTAAAGTGTTACAAGCTGTTTTCTCTTGAAATTACAACAGATATCGAAGTGAATTTTTGGTAATTAAATGGTATAAGAGGGTTAACCGTTTGGAGTATCTGCAAAAAAATTAAGGAGAGAGAGTCCTAAGGGGGTGCAGGCACCCAGCCACTGTTGTAAAAACGGAACGGGCTATCACTTGCTTTATTTTATTTAGATAGCTGCTATCAAATATTACAACATTTGTTTAAAACATTTTTTGATATTCTGCATAGTTAAAGAGTTATAGAAAAGAATACTTGTCTCGGAGAGAACTTCGGGAAAGCAACGAATGAGATTAAAATAAATATAATATGGTAAAAATCATTTATTAAATGATCAAAATGGTGCCCATTACATTCCAAACATTTATTTATTCTTTTTATCATATTATTCCGAACATTTGACAATCTTCTTGGAGTGATAAGTTTACATGCGTTTTGTATCCTTCTTTTCATATATTCCTTTAATGTGCTATAACTATTTCACTATGCGGAATATCAAAAGATGTATTAAACAAATGTTGTAATATTTGATAACAGTTCTCCAAATAAAAGATAAGTACTAATCCGTTCCATTTTTAAAAAAGGGGTGGGTACGACCTTCCCCCGCAGAGATTCCTTCCTCACGTTTTGTGTACTTCAAATTGTTAGCCCCCATATACCGTTTAATTACAAAAGAACTCACTTGTGAAATTTTACGTGGGACACCCTGTATATTCGACTGATTCGTGTAATTCTATGAATTGCGTACATTTATAACAGGGGTGTGCGGATACCCGAAATCACGGGATTCCCGAAACTCGGGTCGGGTCGGGAGAAATTAGGCGAGAGTGGCCGGGATCCCGATAGTATTATAAATCGCATCGGGATCCCGACAGATGTGTCCTGTGAGATCTTTGAGTCCCGTAACATATTCGGGTCCCGAATGATATTTTCGAGAACTTGTCCATCTGACGGCAAAAAATTATACTATACGATAGGATGCTATATTGAATCTTCAGATTCATGCTAAATAAGTTAACGATTCCAAATGGAATCCTGAGGTTGGACAGGGTTAATACAGTCTTCAGTACACATTTCTTCGTACGTTATGTTTTTATTAAGTAAAATAAATAAAGTGGCAGTATTAGGGACATTTAATCTATCATACAACATACAGGCATATGTAATATTATTTTAAATTATAATGTAAAAAACATAATTATTGCCGGACAATGTCGAGGAAAACTGCTGTTTTCGAAAAACCAAGATAGCAGTTTACTTTTATTCCTTCTTAGGAACATAGGGACAAAGTTTCATTCATTTTGAACAAAGATATAATTTGGGGTTTTGTTCAGCTTTTCGGGTCAAATACCCCACTGTGCGACGCATCGTTAGCAATATAGTTGAATCCTTTACATTCTACAGCACTGAAGGAAGAAATATAATAGACAACTTTTGTATATATATTCATTAATATAATAAAACTAACATGCCTCCTAAAAAATTAATCGATTATATTTTTAAAAAGAACACACCTTTCTTGTGATTTCTCTGGGATAAGTTACATATGGTGCAACACTTGTTGCTTAGGATTAGGGAAAACCCAGAAAAACCTAACCCAGTCCATTGTATCAAAAGTTACATACACTAGTATACTAGTTAATATTTATTATTCGTAGCCCATTCCAGTTCTGAATTCCAGGAATTTGATCGCCGGTAATGGTTTCGTTAATGCATCGGCCAACTGATTACCTGTAGGAATATATTTCAGTTTTATTACATTTTTCTCAATCTGTTCTCTTGAGAAGTGATACTTTATATCGATATGTTTCGACCCATTGTGACCAGTCGAATTATTCGCTATGCTAATACGGCCATTATTGTCCTCATACATAATAATTGGATTTAAAATATTTATATCGATACTAAGGTCCCAGTGGTTGGACGTTTAAAGCGAAGATTGTGATTTCGAAGACGTTTTATGTATTAAAATAATATAGATTGGCAAAAATGTACGTTCAATCAATAGTGTAGAACTTTTCACAATATTACATACATCAAACATTCAATAAAATTTCGATAAAGAGCGTTATATTTCTTCTTAGCGTATAAAGCTGTATAATCTATTTTATTTTTAAGAGACGTACTTACAGGTTTACATTCAGACATATTAAATGTATTCAAAATTGTTTGAATATATGCACTCTAGCTCATTATTATACTATCGTCACTTCTTTCGATTTTTATCCCCAGAAAAAGTTTGATATCCTTTAAATCTACCATGCAAAATTTATTCATGAAATAAGTTTTAAAGCTATTCATTACTTCAATATCAGCTGTAGCAATCACTAGGTCATCTACATAAAGTACCATATAGATATTTTTCGATACATCTCCTTTATTTAAGATATAAATGCATCGATCTACAGAGGAATTTCGAAAGCCTTCACTTTTAAGTGCTTGTTCAAAAATTTGAAACCAAGATCCTTCCGCTTGCTTAAATCCATACAGGACCTAATTTAATTTACAAACGTGATCATCTCTACATTCAACCCCCTCAGGAACTTTCATATAGATGTCCTCTTTCAATATACCATTTAGAAAAACAGTTTTTACATCCATATGATGGACTAGTTAACTAAATTGATTAGAAAACGCCATTATAAATCTGAAACTTGATGTTCTTCCAACTGGTGCAAATGTTTCATTATAATTCATTAAATATAGCTGACTGAAACCTTTTTTTTTTTACGGGGGGAAAACCTTGAAAAGGTGCACCGCTTCCGCTAGGGGCGGAGACGGACAATGCGGGATTTCACACGCTAAAAACTCCCCGGTGATCCTCTCGGGCGTGAGGGATTGGTCACGGGATCGCTCGACCACTCACCGTGACCAGCCCCGCCGTTGCCCTCCCTCTAGATCTTTGAGGGAGGGATCTTCTCTGGGGGGGGGGGATGCATTGCCCCCCTGCCCCGGGGAACGGCTAGAGATGCCGCCACCCCTCCCACCTCCTGCCTACAGCGTCGAGGTATATGCAACTCCATTTGCTTATTAATTATCTTATTTATGTACAAAAGTGTAGAAAAACACAAGTTAGTGATTGCAACAAAATACAGTAAGAAGCAAAACTGAACAAATGTGACTATTTTTCCAGGAAAATAAGTTATTCATTTCGATGCTACTAATATGGAGTAACAGAAAAACTCAACCTGTATATGTATAATTGTACACCCATTTCAGTTTAATAGACAATTAATATTTTAACTTCATTGCATTGAGTTTAGTAGGTATAATATTTTACTTCTGACTCATAATCAGTCATCATGACATACTCAATGTTAAATTTTCATAATATTTTTAAGATATTCAATCCTATTGTTCTATGATTTTATTATTGAGAACCTTCTATTAATATTTTCAAGTAGGGATCACTGGACAAAGAATTAAACATTTACCAATACTTTTATACATGTATTCAGAAGTGTCTTGGAAGTAAAATATTATAAGTAACAAATTGAAGAGAATATACTGAAAAAATTAATTGTTTCTTAAGCGGAAATAGTTGTACAATTATATACAGGTTGAGATTTTTAATTATTTCACATATGTAATATTTATAGGAATAATCATTTATATAAAGCAGTATTATTGGTTCAGTTTTATTTTGTACTATTGTAATAAATTTTGCACTATCACGCCCTAGGAAAACACTTTTTCTTTAATAGGTATTAATCTCATTTAGCTTTTCAATTTCTATGATCAACAACCTTAAAGACTTTGTTATGAGTTTATCTGCTTACATAACTACTTATATTCAATATGAATTAAGCATAATACGAAATGTAGTTGATTATAACTGAAAACATCTAAAAACAATGAAACATTTTATTAAAACAATATTATATACACTTAGCTTTCTGTAATGAAATATACGAGTGAAACGCGACACCGTATGTATTCCGTTCTGGGCGTGCTGGACGACAGAGTGGGGTGCGCGCACGAGTGTGCGAAATAGGTATGAGCGAAGGGCGTTCCCATGCTACAATAAAAGGGTCGGCAATAAACGAATGTCTACTGTATTCCTTTCGTGTTGCGAGATTACATTTACCGACTGCTTGTTGTTTTATCGATGCTTATTGTAACATGGCTAAAGTGGCTGACAAAAACCATAAGCGCCCTTAACGGTGAATCCTTGAACTATGTCAATGTATATTCCTGAGACTGGAAGCGTCAAATCGTAGAAACCTAAATGTGACATCCAGACAGGCCCGTTCCTGGCGGGGGTGCAGAAGGTGCCCTCGTACCTGGGCGGCCAAATTCAGGGGCGGCCGCAGATCGTTTATTATATGTAAAACTTGGATTGGTACGAATGATAATCAAAACCTTTTTTATGATTCTGAAAATTTTAGACAAACAGATGTCAATCAAATTAATTTTATATGTAATCTTTGTCACACTACTCGTATATAAGAATAAACTATCTTTATGGACAACCCAAAGTAGTACAAGATATTTAGCCATATTTAGTGGATTAAATTCGTGTAGATAATTAACGGTCGCTATATTTATCAACCATAACATCATTATTACAAACATTATACGTTAGTTTCGTACTCATATACGGAATAAAATATTCATTTTAAATAAAACCATTCATTTTTTAAGGATGTTAGTTTCATTTTATGAAAATAAAAATTAAAAAATATTTTTTATTTTCATAAAATGAATCAAAGATCCTTAAAAAATTAATGGTTTTATTTAAAAATAAAAATATATAAATAGGTATTGCATATTAAATTCTTAATTGAACAATATTAAATTAATAAGGGCGGCGATACTATTTTTGCACCCGGGCGGCCAACAACCCAGGAACGGCCCTGCATCCAGAAGTGATAAATTGACAAAAATCGAATTTCCACGATAGTGTGATAGTGATGTTCAGGGTGGTCTGCTCAGGTTTTGATGGGAAAACCATTAAATCGTGTGATATTTAACAAATTGTGTCTTGAGCAGCTATCTTGTGTGTTTTCATCGGCGTCTGTCTCAATCGTACATTTTCTAAAATTCCAATTCTTTCAACGTATGGTGTTTATTGATGTTTATACGGACCAGACCACTCTGTAATGAAGTCTACTCGTGAGTTCTATACCCGCTAAAACTTCATTTGTGCAATTATCGAGGCACATTTTGGTTTCTACGAAATCGAATGTCTCTCTCGTGCATCGCGTATACATACACGGTTCCCATTGCTTGTGTGAGCACACGACACAGCTCACGGCCCACGGAGTCTCCTCCCTTAAAATGAGATTTGGGTTAGGTGAGAGTTATATTTGTACTCGGAGTGGGGGTGTAGCGTGCAAATGCGCCCACGCATTTCATAAACATTCCCCATATAATTAATAATTTCACCCCTGTCCACGCAATTACGAAAAGAATTCTAATAAAATAATGTTTATACTAGGTAAAATTTAAATTATGAAGTTAAACATACACCTTTATATTGCGAAATTTATTTATTAACAGCTTCTTAACAAATAAAGAGTGACGGCAAAAACCTTCTCAAGATCACTAAAGAGGGTGTCCTTGACAATATACATATGCCAAGGTCCAGGTCATCGGAGCTGCATCCCCTATTCTAAATATTTACCCAAAAGCTAATAAAGCTTTAAAACGATTTCGCAGCGTTTGAACTGTTATGATCTGTTTTTTTTTTTAGTTTCACTTTATTTTACTTTATTAAGTTTAGTAAAAAAAAGAGTGTATTTATCATAATAATTAAGGAAGGGTAGGATGTACACAGCATCTGCACTCTCTCATCCCTTCGCATTGTGCACTTTTTGTCATTGCGAATAGATTGGCTAGAAATGTGTTTGCTAAATTTCTGAAATCTCTCCTTTCTTCTAAAATAAAGTGAAACTAAAAAAAAACAGATCATAACAGTTCAAACGTTGTAAAATTGTTTTGCAGAGGAAACGTACCACAAAAGAGTCATTCACCAATTTTTCAGACCATATTGCAAGTTTCACTATCGAGAGCATAGGGTAAAAAAAATCTGATCAGTTCGACCTTTGGCACAGGGGTTACGTATACTTTTAACATGAAAAAAACGTGGACACATGGAAGATTCCATGATTTTTGTTAAAATGGCATCGTGTTTTGTGAAAAATGGTAATTATGCAATATTTTACGTTATTTTGAAATGGATTGTATACGACGAAAAAAAATTTCAACAAATTGGCAACTGAAGTTCTTTAAAGAGAAATCTCTCAGCTTTCCAAAATTCTTTCGGAATTTTCTATACGATCATGCGTTCGTAAGTTACAGACGCTCAAAGTGGAAAGTGCCTTTTCTCATATGATGACGAATAACTCAGCCAATAAAAATGGTACAACAAAATTAAAAAAGCGAAATTATAGAGAAAAGTCTGCTCTCTAAAAGTATTCCATTGGGATTACCAGAAAAAATTTTATTTGGCCCACGCATCCTCTCGAAGTTGACCAACATTTTTTAACAGTCGCTTGCTGCGCATCATCTTTAAAAAAAAGGAACAAACTACATGAAAATAATTTTTGAATTCCCGATTCAAAAACTAGAAACTTCAGGCTACAAAATGGTCGTATACAATATTTTTTATAACTATTTTTTTCGGAGATATAATCATTTGAATATGACCCATATTTTCGGCAAATTTGAGTGGTTCCTTAATTTTGACGCCCAGTGTAGAAATGTAGTCGTTTCGTATCATTTTCATCGTACGAATCTCAATAATCTGACTAAGGCCATCTTGTAACAATATAATAAAGATATACAAAAATGATTTCCTTACTCCGGTAATTCAATATCAGTTCAATCATATCGATGTGGATTATAGATAACGCCGAGGCTTTATCAGCCTCAAGCCAGCAGGTCCAGGAATTGGAGAGGGTAGCACCTGGCCATTTATGCAGACAGAATCGTGGTCATATACGCGGATATCACTGTATAGTGGTGTTAATCAAAATGTTTGGTTAAAAGTTAAAACTATTGACGGAAATGTAGATATGTCTGGTGCAACGTACTCTGTATTTTTTTTTATTAGAGTGGGGGTATCGTTACTAGGTCAAAGTGCGTCCTGGCTCAGATTCTGTTTTACGTAGGTATATAAAGAGAAGAAAATACATCGCTGGTAACATTCAATTTGTTGTGGGTGTCACATGTACTTCTTAACGGTGCTATTACTCGGAAATTATATTTATTTAGTGAAGTAGTTAGTATAAATTGCATGACGTCGCCTTTATTATTGAAGAAGTATATTTCTGTCATCATAATATGATGCATTAATAAAAACAGAAAAAAAAACAGCTGCGCAATCAGTTACTGTTCATACTCAAGAAGTCCTCACGGACTTTATAAACACGAAGAATTACGTTTATGGTGTCAAGTGCATCGAGACATTTAATTTATACGTTAATAAGGGTATGTTAAAAGACGTTTTAATTAAAGATGTTTTTTAATAAATATGAAACATTATTAGGAATTAAGGAACATGTCACATATATTAGTTAACAGGTCCCTTTGCTATTTAAAAATTAATATTGCAACAAATTAAATTGTTAAATTTTTCAGTGCAATGAAGCTCCTAGTCTAGCTGAAACTTTGTCGAATAACTTGTTGGTGTATTAGTAAGATTTAACATAAATAAATAAGTCAGGTTGAAAAAAATTTACTGAACTCAAGTGAAATATAATATAGTATCCTTTGTAATCATCTCACTTATCGTTATTTGAATAGTATTTATTTAATCAATGATAACGTCATCTTAAAGTGACGACATTTAACTGTTATGCACTGGTCAATAATGTCAATTCCGAATACAAAAGTCTATTTAAGTCTACTTGTAAACAAAAAAAATAACGAAAACTATTAGTGAAGAAAAAAGTTATGCAATCTCTTTAAATCAATACACATTCTAATACATTTACTGCTTTAGATACAGTGTTTCATTTATAAAACATGAAAATATAAGGGATGCAGAGTGTAGAGAAATTTTAAGGATCAGAAACTGATATCCTGATATAATTTTATAATTATGTTCAAATGACATTTTTTCTATGGAGAACGAAATTTTGTACTGACGCTAAAACTGCTGAAAAAATACCAAGTGTTTAACCAAATATTTACAGCGAATAGAGCACGATTAAGATAATTGTCCATTTATCAGTGATCACAATTTTAAATCTATTTGAATAAATATTTTCATGTCAAAACTTGGCAGAATGCACACAAATACGAAGAGTCTGTTTGTGTCCATACATATGCCCATGTATTTTGAACGCAACAACTTTCTACTACCATTATATTTTGCCTTATCTTGCATACTGATATGGATTGTTTTTTGTGGATGATAAGTAATTGAGGAACCTCTTGTATTATATAACTAAATATATAACGATATAAAATTATATATAATGTAATTATATTTCTAAATGTAAATGAGTTTATATACGTAAATGATTTTATTTTATTTTACTTTATTATATTTTATTTTACACGAGCCAGTGATAGTGTCAGATTTTATCGAATCCAATGAGAAATAATAAATCTAATTAGAATAAATGAATTAGTGTCGTGGATTAGATACGCGTTACAAGTATATGTATGTTCATTTAATGCATTTTAATTACAGTTCACATTTACTACGTGGATAAAGCTTATTATTGATTTCATAACGGTTTTCATTTGTCACATAAAATTTATATTTACCGAGTCTGTTGCGTCATGTTTACGAGATACATGGTTTATCTGAATTATCACTGTTCTGTGCTCACGCACGCTCCATATGACAACTATGATTCAAAAAAACGCAATTTCATACGAAGACAGTTTCACTCATTTATTACGGTAAAATGAATACCAGCTAATTTTGCCAATTTAAATAAGCCATAACTGTTTAGTTGGTATTCAATTATTATAGGAGAAAAATAGTAGAGATAATAATTGATATAATAGGTCATCTTTTCGTGGTTCAATCGAAAATTCAGTTTATAAGTTCATCGCGTGTTATGAAATTATCGTATCAAAACTGATATTACTCTTACGAACGTTTATACTATAAAATAAGGGAGGATCACCCTATCTTGTAAGTTGCACTGAAGCATTATACAATTTCGCAGAAGTGTGGTGAAAGGTATCATGGCGAAAATTGAAAGCTCGATATCAGGTTTGGAACCTCTTCCTGGAAGAAATGACGCATTCCACACGCCGTATGCGTTTCTCGAAGCAAGAAGAAAAATAGATGGTGCGGAAAGTTTATGGAGGATCGGAAATAACATATATGATCTGGAAGCTTTTTCTAAGTATCATCCCGGAGGAGAAGAATGGATTCGTCTTACTAAAGGCACTGACATAACAGAACTTTTCGAGGTAATTATTTGTTTTTATTAAAGCGCATAAGTTACAGTGCAATCGTGATAATATTAATTGACGACAATATCACCATTTCTTATAGTTTCTATTATGTGTCCGATATATTACATTTACTAAATGTTAAAAATAGGCAAACGCGGGAAAAATGGCTCAATCGATCAGTATTTCACAGATTGATTTTCAAAAGAAGTAGAAATACAATATTGTTACGGCAGGGTTGCCCAAGTCTAACACAAAACACTATTTTTTAAAACAAATTCAAAACATGTCTTCTCTCCAAAATTCTTTTTCGGAGACTTTCTATCAATTTGTTTAAAATTAACACCTCTTGGCAACCCTATTGATTCAACAATCTTCAAATATATGGATTATAAGGTTCCTTTCACAGGAATTCAGGGCGACTTTTGATGGCATCACAACATCATGAAGTTGATCGCAAAAAATAACTGTTGCGACACAAATTGACGATCGGTCAGGTTTAACCGGTTGGATGTGCCGCGCTTCCAGAGTAAATTAATACTCAGAGTAGAGGATCGAAGAGATGATTAATATTTACTGTATGTGCTGTACTAACGAGTTCTTTATTTTACAATATGTAAAATTATACTGAGTTCTAATACTGTTAGACCGAGTTAGAGCCCACGCGTTCAAAAAGGTCGAGGATTGAAACTCGTCGTCGCGGCACTCATAATAAAAATCCCGGATCTAACAGTTTCCCGAACTCGGGTAGATATAGGTTATTAACGAGGCAGTGAGTCGTGATTGTTTTGCTCAGTGAGACTTTACTGAATGTGGAATACAAAGAACGTTTGTCTGAGCAAACAGCTAACATACCCGCGATTACAACTCTTATCAGTTTACAAAAGATCGAATGCAAAATGAGAACGATCTCTTCCAACGAACTGTACATCGCCAATCGGTTACGGCCGACGACCGGTGTTTTCATACCGACCGGCGCTGTGAGCCGAAAATATTATCTTCTCTTTCGCTCTCCTTTTCGTAGCAGGCTATCCTACCTGCATGAATAGCAACGCGTACGTGACTCGTCTCTACCGTTCAAAGTCAAAGAAGAACAATAAATACTCGATGTTTTCTCCTCGTCGTATTTGTACGAGGAATCATAATCGAATAACGACTTTGAGCGGTAGATACCGGGTATACTGCCGAAACCGGTAATAATTATAACCTGCAGTTTCTAACAAATACTGATCGTGATGTTAACGTGTTGGATGTTGAGTTTCTTTGTGGACTGCATGGGTTTTGTCTTTTATATTGAATGCGTTGTGTAGTGGAGAGGGTGTGTTTGAGTGTGATTGGTCGTGTCTGTTGGTGTGGGTGTAGCGAAATTTGGCGCGATAATAGAAAGAGGACATTTTCTCTCTTTTTCTAAGGGCGTCTTGGGGTTCCTGGAACTTAGGATCTACCCTAGTTTAGTTTAGTTTAGTTTGGCTCGTTTCTCCCGGGAGGAGGGAGTTTCGCTACTCCCTCCCAAGGCCCATCTGTGACGTAAAGTCGGTAGATATCACACAGCTCTGCCATAGGGCTGCGGTGGGCATTACCCGGGGATATTCTTTCCCCCGGTTTTCCAACCCGACCAACTTTTTTAGGCCCGGGCCACATGGAGGCAGGGGAAGTACTCGCGCGGGGGGCGGAGAGTCACTAGGATCGTCCCATCCCTACCTAATAAAATTAGTTAAAGGAGTATGGTCGTC
Source organism: Dufourea novaeangliae (assembly GCF_001272555.1). NCBI lineage: Eukaryota > Metazoa > Arthropoda > Insecta > Hymenoptera > Halictidae > Dufourea > Dufourea novaeangliae. The sequence continues at coordinate 85,122 of NW_015374427.1, read as the reverse complement.
GGGGCAACCGATCCTTCGTCTCCAAAGTGAGTACCAGCTCACTCTTTGCTTCACCCACAGACCGAGTACAGACTCGGTACAGACCAGGGGTGGAATCATCGTGCTTGTGTACTTTCCATCATCGAGAGAGAGCTGTATCGCCTATTTCAACCCCTTATCCAGTTACCTGCTTATGTCCCGAACAATTCAGGAACCCCCCCTCCTCTGGTTACCCATTTCAAAATTACCACCCCCCGTCAAGGACAGGGAGGGAGTCCCAGGACTCCGATAGCGATACATGGGGAGGCCGTTCTAGCCGACCTCAAGGAGAGACGTGGTCGGGTTCGGCGATCACCTCCCCCGGGAGCTGCGATGGACCATACATGAATCCATCGCCATGTGAATCTAGGGTCTACCCCAACCCTGACCTAGTTAGAAACTAGGGTCGTTCCTATGCTGCAATAAACGAGCTTCCACTGTACAAGATCTGGTACTCTCGAGTCCTCAATAGTGGTCTAAGGAGCGCTGTGAGAGCTACATAATATGAATTCCAACATCACTGAAAATTCTATCCAAAGAGTTCTTATGTCCTTCTGCCACTCATCGAACACTGAACCTTGAGTCAGAACTTACTTAATATCAGATATTTAGCACGATGTCGCACACATTCAGAATAATAATAGAATGATATGCGTCATTGTCAGCGCTTACTAAGGTTTATCTAACAGCAGTAAAAGTAGCACCAAGTACAAACCCAGAAAAGTCGTACGACATATATCACTTCGACGTGCTTCGACGGTTGGAACTGTCGTTCAAACGGTAGGAGCAACATACATAAGGATGTTGTAATATCAATAGTACAACAAATTATATCGTCTATGGGTGGCTTCAGAGCTCTTAGAAGTTTAAAACAATCTTTTAGGTTTTTCAACAAATTCTTAGAGAATCTAGAAAAACTGTTGAGGAAGCTGTAAGTCAAAAATCACATTGATAACGGAACGAGTGTTTCGTAAATTATTAATTAATATTGAAGCTGATTGATAAAATCACCGTGACTACACTACCTGTACTTTTTATTCCTGTAAAATGTAATTTATGCAATTTAATTGATTCAATTTTAAATGACATGTTCCTTCTAGTCGCACCATTTGACTGATACGGCCACAAAACTTCTACCCAAATATTTTATAAGGAAGGCAGTTTCTTCACGGTCGGTGCCATTAACATTCAAACCGGATGGATTCTTTCATACGTTTAAAAAACGTGCACTGGAAGCACTCAAACACGTCGATTTTCATCGGCCTTCGAAGAAGTCGAATGCTATTGCCGACTTGCTCGTTACTACTACAATTATTCTTAGTCTAGCTGCAGTTTTTTTGCAATCTTATGTAGTCATCATTCCCGCTGGTAAGTACAGAATGTCACAATTAATATTAGTTAAGAATTAATAAATTAATTACTATAGAATATCACTAGAAGGAAGAGTATGTATTTACCAATTGCTACCATTTATAAATGTATAGGTAAAATTGAATATAATAAAAACAAATGTTGATACAGTTTTATATGTTATAATTTTAATGGAATATTGTCGCTCACTTGCGTGAATTTTGTGCAGTCCAAGTCCGACGAAACCAATTATTGTGAAAATTGATCAAAATATATCTATGACGTGCAATTTATTGTATTCTAAAAATAGCACATTTCATGCGACTAAATAAGTATTGTCTGTCATTTTTATGAATTTCTTTTTTTTAGTTAATTAGCTCTCATATGATAGGTATATAGAAAATAGTGTAATCATTAAAAACAAAGTGAAAATCAATACTAACTGTACATATAAATATTCCAGTCATATATGTGTATTTCTATAAATTCTCTGCAAAACAAGTTACTTGGAAAATTATAGACCAGTTAAGGGGTTTTATTTCAGTGATTCGAAAACATAGTATCACTATAACAATTTTTTCTGAATAATAATCGACTCAATAAAAAATCTGTTCAACCCATTCGGTGCTATGAGTGTGTATACACATTTTATGAATTGGCCTCTAAGTAATAAGTGGTAGTAGTAGTGCCATAAACCATTCGTCAAAAGTATGCCGCACCGCAAGGGCTAAAGGGATTTTACTTTTATGGTTTTTTCTAGATGGTGCTCCGGGGCTTATAACATAAGTAGGTATTGTAGATTTAGACCCAAAATTTTTCATGATCTACATGATATTGGCTACAGAAATACGTCTGGATATTTTCAAATACAATTGTGTTTTATTCTCAGCAAAAAAAATTTCGTGAAAAATTGTTTATAACAAAAAAAGTTTTTAACGAATCATTTATTCACAAAAAATGGACAAAGTGACACTATGTTTTCGGACCGCTAAAGTGGTTTTCCCCTTAAAAACCATAACGATTTAAATATGTATTTCGTTCGGCAGTCATTTCGACAGCCTTTCTGTCCTTTTATAATTTTTTATCTACAGAAAGCCCAAAATTTGGTCTGGTGTCGAAAACTATCTTACATACCTGAATATTTTTCATGTTTACTGTTAAATGCACGACCTGTCATAAGCATATTTATTTCCATTGCCTCCTAATATCAGTGAAATGTAATTTTATTAAAATAGTATTATTTTCAGGAATTTTTCTTGCGTGGACAGCAATAACCGCTCATAATTATTTTCATATGAGGGATAATTTTCGAATGTATTATTTTGATCTAAGTACAATGTCGTCGAAAGAATGGCGAATAACGCATGTAATGAGTCATCATACTTATCCGAATACTCTCTGGGACTATGAAATGTACGTAACAGAACCTTTGTTTCAATGGCTCCCGGACAAGAGAAAAAGTATGATTAAAGGTATTATCAGTCAACTTCTGAGCCCCCTGCTTTGGTCAGCATTATTCTACGGTCAATTGATTAAAAGGTTCGAATAGTATTATTTATCTTTGCTACATTTTATCAGGTCGTACACAAGATAAAACTTCCATTTCTATTGGTCAATAGAAAAACACTGTAGATTGAAAACTATGATTTTCATTTAATCAAAATTTGTACCATGATGATCAATAGTCTTCAGTCAAGCAAATATAAAGTAATATATTCTATTCTACGCGCTTTTTAAATTATATTTATTTTTCAAATTTTATAAATTACCGTTTCTCGATTAGAGAATATTTTATTTCATAGATAACGCTCCAGATGTATGGAAGATGAGAATCTCTTTTGGAAAAACCTAGAAGTGTATACGATAGATGCTAATTTTGCTAGCATCCAAATAAAATTCATAAAAGTATGCGCAATACTTGCGACCATATTGTTTACTAAGGTAGAATAATGAAACAGTTACAAAAAGAGTTCAATAATCAAATAATTTAGAGATGCACAGTACTATAAGATTACAATTTTTGTCTCACGTAATTGGCAATGTTGGTTATATGCAGTCTACTAATCGCGGTTGACAAACAATCATTCGAATATCGGAAACATAATACAATACATAGAACCTAAATCTAAATTCGTAGACACAAATTGCACTCAATCCTTGATTTAAATGGAGACTTGTTGTGTGCAGTGCTTGATAATAATTCGTGTTTAAAGGTAAGGTCCTCATATCACTGTACGTCCAGTAAAGATTAGGCACCTTTAGTTTATTCTGGTTTTACCACGAATCACTTAAAAGTTTAGTATCGCATAGATCAGGCATGCTCACGAATTATGCATATGTAGTTTACATCTAACGTGTACTCGCCCAGTGTGAACGCAATATTCTAGTTATTATTTATAATACTTAAAATAATTACAGTTAAAAAAACTACGCATATAAATTGCACTTACATAATCACAGTTGATCACAGTAAATCCTCAAAGTAGGTAACGTGACCGGTTCCTCCTTACTGCTCATAGGACTGATGACAGCGTGTTCCGGCCTGTACTAGAGTTGGCCGTTATAGGGGTCATTAGGTGCATTCACATGTATTCTCCCGGCAAAAGATCCATTTACACGGACGCTCCAATCTGTCAATTTTGACATGCCAAACGAACCTCTCGGTTTAATGTGTAATCACGCGACATTTGAATCAATCGTTAAAAATATATTTTATTAGTAATATGCTACCTTACTTTTTCCCTATTACGTTCAACTATATTGCACATCTGATTCAAACTTCGCGAGGTTACATATCAAACCGAAAGGTTGGTTTGTCAAGCCAAAATTAACAGATTTGATTGACGTGCAGGCGGATCACTTTTGTACACAATGTTTGGAATTTTGCTGAATTTGAAATATAGTATAGTCTACATGAAATCGGGGCGGGGGGTTTAAGTCATCATTTCGCTAGTTTCAAAACTGTTTAAAAAACACAGACGCTCAAATTTAGCATTTTTACTAATTTTTATAAAAACTACCTTTATAAAGAAATTTTTATCGTCGCAACCATTAAAGATACGACCTTGACGTTTTTCATTTTCATCGTAAATGATCTTTCTTTATAACTAATTTTTTGTTCCAACGCGAAATATTCGCAGCGGCAGCGAATGTTTTGCGATGATAGATTTTTTATACATAAATTTTTGCGGAAATTTTTCGCATTGGTGTGAACAGTCTCATAAGACGCCATGCATTTAAAATTGTTGTGAATCTATCGCTGCGAAATATTCGCTACCGCTGTGAATATACATATTACTTTATACGTTAAGTTATTTTTCCAAGGCAAAAATATGAACAATTTATTGTTTTACAAATTTGACTATTGAGTCACGGCTATAAGGAGGGACGATCCTAAAGACTGTCAGTCCCCTGATAAGTACATGCGACCCTCCATATGGCCCGGGCCTTAAAAAGTTGGGATGGGTGAAAAGCGTCGGCGTTAAGATACTCCGGATAATGCCACCCCTGGACTAGTGATGGGCACCATCGACTAAAAACTATCGACTAAGTCGATAGTAACCAACGACTAATTTCAGTCGACTAATTTTTTCAATCATCGACTACTTTAGTCGCTTGAAGCGACTAACTTCAGGCGAATAATATTAGTCGCTTGAAGCGACTACTTTCAGGCGACTAATATTAGTCACTTGAAGCGACTACTTTAGTCGATTAAATTTAGTCGCTTCAAGCGACTCGCTTGAACTATCGAGCTATTGATTGGATCTTGATTATTTTCTTCGCGATGCAAACGAATTGTAATTTTTCCATATATTTTTTTATGCATTACCAAGAACTGTGCAAATTAATACTTATAATCTAATTGATTTTCATACAAAATTTAGAGCAGTTAATTTTTTAAGTGTCAATATTAAATAGCTTACAAAAAATCGAATATTAGTAATTGTTTAAAAAAATTTGTTTACCACTTATATTTTTGAAATTCTATCCATGAACTAATACATTTCAAAAAGGTAAATACACCAATGGTGCTGAAAAATTGATGACATAATCTATACATAACCTATAAAGCAAAATTTCAGTCGACTAAAAACTATCGACTAAATAGTCGATAGTATGTTGCGACTAAATAATCATTAGTCGATAGTATGTTGCGACTAAATAATCATTAGTCGATAGTTTAATTTAGTCGATGGTGCCCATCACTATCCTGGACCTCAGGTCCTTGTGAAGGCTAGGCATTATATTGCCTTGCTGAGGGTACCGAAACCCCCACTCCCGGGTGACCACGTGCTCATTAATCGCTAATCACTAGGGGTAAACTAGGCATTACCACAGACGAGATATAAAGATAGACCTAACATGCAATGTAATTTTCTGTCCCATACTTCGGGAGCGTTAGAAGCCTCCGTACCATTTCAGTATTCCAGTCCTTGTTAGCGAAACTGGGACAATAATGTATGTGTGTATCGCTATATGCAGTCATGTGTGTGTGTGTGTGTGCTGTGCATCATCACAGTGTCGGACGTAGTTCCTCAAAATCGGAAACTTTTATGTAGAGGTGCGCTCGAACCAGCGTGATTTTCGTGGGACACCGAGTCCCATAAGATGTTAGGTCTATTCTTATATCTCGTCTGTGGCATTACTCCCAATCCCTTATTCCCCTTCGGGGGTTATCCCCACCATGGGGCTCAGGCTGTCATGCTTCAGCCGTGTTGGAAGGTTCGAAGTTCGAGCGTGGCAATTTAAGCTCCATAGTGGGGGTACCCTCTGGAGAGGGATTCGGGCTCGGGAGTAACATATGACCATGTCTGGTATAGTTATGGCTTTTGTTCTTCATAAAAATATGAACATTAATTTATACGTAAACTATACAGTGATTTGAGGTAATACCAGGATAAACATTCTATATAAAATAAGATTTTATTTGAACTATTTCTAGTAATGTTTTCATTCTATCGGTGAAAAAAAAATATAATAACTTCAACAAGTTTACCAATTGTTTTTTAATTAAAATCGTAGTAAAAGTGAAATTGCACTATGTGAATAGACATTTGGTTGGATTTTATCAATCACATTAAACGGGAATAAAATAAGTCGAAGTAATGTAGTCTAATGTAGGGTATACGCGATGGAAACAATAAAAGATGCGTTCGCTAAAATGACACCACGACTTAACCAATACCAATAAACTGTGTCTGTTTTAGATATTATTCTGTAATCTTTGAATATGGTAAATTCGAATTCCGTGATGCAGTGCCATTTTTACTTCCCGTGTTGATGACTTCGTTGGCACCGAGTGTTCTCTTTGCTTTAAAGTTCTGGTTGTTGATTATCATGTCAAGCAGTTTTGTATTTTCCTTTATTGGATTTAATGCCGCACATCATCATCCGGACATTTTCCACGATGGTGATACAAGCAGGTTTGTTTATATTACAATGTATTGAGTTGTTCGGAATGTCCGTAAAGTTTTCGAAGCTGAATTGTATATCGTATTTTTAGTTTTCAATTCTTCTAACAATATCTTTCCATTTTTTGGATTATTGACTTCTAGATGAATTGTTTTGATGTTTTTTTCATATACAGAATATTTCAGCGAATAAAATCAATACACATCTAACGGGGAAAGTCTGATAAGTAGAGTAGATGGTATAACATTTCTCAATCGAAATGGTGTAGTTTATTTACACGTTTGAGAGAACGTAACAAAAATGCATTTCTTGAACGTTCATAGTTACTCGGCTATATTTTCCGCAGAATATAAAATGGAAAATGAATAACATGCACAGTAAATATATTCCAAACATACACCTAAGAGATACTACCTGCTCACCATATCAAACGATGTTTCTCTTCATCAATGGAGAGATAATGAAAAAATTGGGCCTAAAATCCTACGAACTTTCCGAACAACCTAACAATAACACTGTCGAATTAAAACTTTTTTTCTGATCTGCAATATCCATTTGGCAATCATCGTAGACTTTCTTGTCCCAACCACGAATCCAGCAGCAGAATTTCTTTATCTCAATTTTTGAAAAACACAAGATTTTGTAAAAATGCATGATTGAGCAAAAATGACGTATTGACGTTTCATGTCCGGGATGCCCAGTTTGTACGAAACTTTAGGACGAGCGGACGTACTTGAATAATTCAGACGGGGCGGAGGTGTTTTAAGAAGGCCTAATGACGGTCAGGTCATCAGAAAGAAATAGTGGAGATGGTAAAAATCGAAATATATTACTAGAACTAGTAAGGGAAATGTAATATAAAGAGAAGAGATAAGGGAAATGAGAGAGGAAAGCGGAGAGAAAGCTTGAGAAAGGTGTTATTAGTAAATTTTCGCGCGGCTAATGACTGGACACGCGGTTTCGACGGCACGCGGATGGGTACGGACTGCGGAAATTATTTACGGAAGTCTGACAAGGAACAGGAAGGGCAGTCGGGAATATTTAGGGTCGCTCAGGTCGGTGTCAGATTCGACGGATATCACTCATCCAATCAATGACTGGACATCATCATCGCGACTCTCACTAGTGCAAAGTAGGACGGACTGACGAATAACGGATCATTTAAAACTATTCAAACCACAGGAGTTAATAATGTATACACTCAGTATTGGGGAAACCCTCCTCTATCTTTTAAAGAAAAATTGAACTTTCCAGCGTGTTTAGTTTTCACGGAACACGTCATTCTTGTCCAAAATCGTGCGTTTTTACAAAAACTCATGTCTTTCAAAAACGGAAGCTGATAGAGTACATATAGTATGAACGTAAAGTGAAATTAAATTATTAAAGACACTACCATAATTGCGAAGCGGAGTAGCACAGAACAAATATAATTAAAAAACTGTTTATTTAATTTTCTTAATTTGACCAAATTTTTTATCTGTGTAAGTATACAACGTGTTTCTTGCTCTTAATTCTTTTGCTGTTGCTAAGTGCACTAACCGATACAATAATGTATTTGGTACATTATAACATAAAACTATACAGTAATTTAAATGTTTCTTTTTAGAGACGATCTTGATTGGGGTTTGCTGGAATTAGACGCCGTGAGGGAACGAAAAGTGATCGATGACTCCGATTTCCTTGTATTGACTAATTTTGGTTTACATGGTCTCCACCATCTATTGCCAACAGTGGACCATTCTTATTTGCCTCTGTGTGTAAATGCCTTCGAACAAACTTGTAAAGAATTTGGAGTCTCTACAGAGAAGTGGACACAATGGGAACTCGTAAAGGGTCAATTTAAACAGTTACTACGTACTGAGCCGAAAAAGAATCACAGATGAAGCAAAGATAGTTTGCGATCGATTTTCAGACAACGGGTGCTCGAGAATTAAGACGAATCTTGAATGTTAGATTATTTGTCATATTGTGTAATGAATTCGTATAAAATGTGTCTCTGATTAGTTTTTAACATATCTTTTCAAGTAGTATATGAGTATTGATAGCAGGAGAAACAATATTCATTGTGTTATAATACAATTTGTACACGTGATAGTTTTATTTGTTGTGTGTTTTACAACCTTTTTTTTCATACATTTGCAATAGCGTAGCACACATATTACTATCGCCGATGCAAATATAACATTGAGAACATGATTTAGCAGGAATTGCTGATTTTATATTTTTTGTCAAAGTGAACAAAAATTTTAAGTAATTTCAAGTATAAAGCACTATTTCTACTCAAATATAACAGATGCGGTATAGTATTCGTTACCGCAATATGGACTGATTTCACACCTTCAAATGTTGCAATGGTTGGGTCAAAATGATCCGGCACAGCCGATGAGCGGAGGTTAACCATTATATGACGAAGTTAGCTGCAATGCTTGCGAAACGGTGGGAAAATAATTCCAAAAGGACATGGCTTACACTCGAAACCCACAACAGTGAGACCTGTATGATACCAGGCCGTGAAAGTCTCAAATATCTGATTCGAACATTAGTTGGTGGTCATTAACACAGAATTTCGTAGAGTTTTGCTTCTTTAAGGTATTCAAATAGGCTTTAGAATTTCAGTGCCAGGGAATGCAGTATCGAGAATGGTACTGGTTCAGGTGGTGTTCTATATCCTTGTTGATATTATTAGAGTCTTTCAGTATTTCCAACGTTTCCCGGTATTTTCTAGGAAAATAACCTTTGGTCTTTTTGCTATAACTTTAGTTTCATTGAAAGGTAGTGTCCTGATTTGGTGTCCTGTTGTTTTCTGATGTTCCGCAACAGCTGATTGAATGTACCCTAATTTGGCGCATCGCTCATAATCCTTGAGTCGTGTGCTCACAGTCCTCCCAGTTTCGCCAATATAAACTTTTTCGCACGAGCAAGGTATTTTGTAAAACCTCGCCGATGAAAGCTGCGGTTACGGATCTTCGGGATAGGTAAGTATTTGCTTGATTTTGGCGTGTGTAATAAACATGGTTTTTATTTTGTGTTTCTTAAGTATTCTGCTGATGCAGTCGGTAGTGCTTTGTATATGTGGTAGAAAGGTTGTGTTCTGATTTTCGTTATTGTTGGAGGTGGACTGTTTATCTTCTGGATGCATGATTCTGAATATTGTGCCATTTATTTTACTTTTTAAAGAAACCGTTTTGTTGTAAGTAGGAACATGAGGAAACTCCAGTATATTAGAGAAGCACCGCAAGGCACACACCAGTATCAGTGTGTCGTTTGACCGCCTGATGGAGCTAGCTGCAATGCTTGCGAAACGTTGGGAAAACAATTCTACGAAGACACGGTTTACACCTGAAAGCCTCAACAGTTAGAACTGTACAACTAATGTTCTGCATGACAATGTAATAGAACGACAAACTGTTCGGAAACGTTAGTGCAATGCAGTAAACCGTTCAGAAACCGCAAAAGCGTTATACCTTCCACTTGCTGTAACTATTTCAACTTTATAGTATTTGTAATAATTAAATTAACTGTAGCTACAATGACAGATTTTCAACTAATGACATAATATAAATGTACTTCCGTGCACAGATGAAAACCAATTCTACTAAACGAACAAGTCTTAGTTTTAGTTCTTAACTTTATTTATTGCTTATTTACTTTAATAAATACATATTTCGGCTCTCTTTACAAATTACAATTAAGTTTATAAGGATAGGATTATCATTTGGATGACATGTATAGTATGCGCGCCGCCGTGCAAATCCGCGACTAGCGTTACATTTATTCGTTGTTCAGCTTCTCATAACGTGTAATCTCGTTCGTTTATTTTCTTCCTCTTTGTAGTGGATATACTTTTTTTACGAGTACTGATACGTCCGCCTGATTCGCGCGTATGCCAGTATGCACATATTTTCTTTTCTGTCATGTGTTCATAATACATTCACATTTCTGACTGGTTCTTATCGCTTCTTATCTCGACCGCTCGCATTTTCCTTTCTCTCGTTTTCTCTCTTGCTCTCCCACTCTCATTCTTTCATTCTCTCTTTCCTCGACCGTCAGCGCGAGTGGTGAAGATTAAGATTATCTTTCCTCCCCACGTTTCCCCTGTGTTTTGCCCAATAATTTATGTAGTAGATGCCAATGTTCAAACGAGGAATTTCGTTTCTCGTTACTTTTCCTTTTTTTAAAACTGGCAAAGTGACCAAGCACGGACATTCTCGTGTCGATGAAAGTAAAGAACCTGAGTGTACCATTGTACGTCAGTGTGCAGGCGTGTGTAGGTGTGAAGATGATGAAGTGAGTTACATAGCGAGATGACACGATGAAAGTTCGCTCGTTGCGATTAATCCCTTCGTTTGTTAAGCTATAACGATCGAGTCTCTAACGGGTAAGTTGGTCGCGTCGATCTTTACAGTTCACCATCGGGCTGCAGGTCGAAGCGTGGCGGGAATGCGGAACCATCCAATTGGGGTTTGAACGCAGATCGATGTGGCTGAAAAATAAACAAATACCTGTTAGTCTCCGAACCAGTTTCAACGGAGATTTATTTGAGATGGGCCAAAAATTGGTGTAAAAGCTTGACGGTGATATCTATTTCCATGGTAGACAGTGAGAGGATCTTGAAAAGTCGAATGAATCGAACAGTAGTGATAAAAACGTGTTTAGAAAAACGTTTTAGAATATTTCCAAGCAGTGCCAGGTTCTGATATGAACATCGTTCGTGGTTTAGTGATGGGATCAAGTCTTATGCGTATTCATGAATTTCAATTCATTCAGTTGCTTTTTTGTTATTTGACAATCATTAATATCTGTCTGTTTATCAGGATCGAATAATATGTTTCACGGTAAGTGTTTCGATTACTACAGTCCAAAGAGATACTTGGTATGCAGCTTAACGCAAAAGGTGCTTCCACATTTTCACAAAGGGGTCAGGTTGGTGTCAACCAGATTTTTTTTGTAATTTTGCAGACGAGTAGAGGGTCTTGAATTACTAATTGTGCTACATTAAGTTTCGGCGGAAATTCATATTTAGGGTAAGAAAACACCCCCTGGATACATACCGGTGTAAACAATATTTAAAGCTTTCCTTGTTTTTAAAAATATTCGATCCCTTTACTTATGATTAAATGGTATTAATAAATTCAGTAGCAAAAATATTTACGAAAATTATCCTACCTGTCCCGTAATAATCGTAAAAAAAAACTTCCCCAAGTATATTCTGAGCGAAATAAATTTTTCTAATTTTAAAAATTCTTCGTAACGATTCTTAAAGAATGAGTATGATAATTTTCGTAAATATTTCTGCTATAGAGTTCAGTAATACTATTTAAATGTAAGTAAAGGGGTAGAATATTTTTAAGGCAAAGAAAAACTTGAAATGTTGTTTACGCAGGTATGTGTACGAGGGGTATTTTCCTACTCTAGATATGAACTTCCACCGAAATTTATTGCAGCACAGACAATAACTCGAGGTCTCTTTCTCATCTGCAAAGTTACTAAAAAATCGGGGTCTGACACCAACATAATCTCTCTTATCAGTGGCTGCGAAGAGGTTTCGAAAGTCTAGAAAATAATGTATACAGTATGTTTATGCTTGACAACATGTATGGTCTAAGAAAATCATACTACAAAAACAATATTGACTCGAAGATTACTGTACATGCAAATGTCAACGCTTGTGGACGTAACTTGTTAGAAAACTTTATTAAGCGATCAATAGTATAGGAATTAATGTAAAACGTGATGTCACTAACATTTCTGTAACAACATTATACAACTTGCACATCTTTGACGTTCTTTAACTACTATATGATTTATGTACTCTTAATCCCATCTCTAATAAGGATCTAATGATATGTTTCACAGATAGAAAGGAACGATATTTATGGGAATTAAGTGACACGTTCTGTGTGTCCTTTTTTTTTTGCGTTTGTGCATTTATCGGACATAATTGGCCTTACACACGAAAAACAACAATGGGTACCGAATTAATCGATGGTGTTAATACCTCCGTTATGTGCATCCTTTACTTCTGCTTAATTTAACAAAACAAAGCAAAAACAGTTAAAGTCAATAAAAAGGAATGTCTCGACAAAGAAAATTAAAGTTTATAATTTGGCATAGTCTCCTCTACGGTAATATTCCAATACAAGTGTACCTATGTGTGCGTTGTGCACGCGTTTACGTATGTAACGTTCCACTAGTCAAGCAATTGCGCATCTAAATACCATAGACAAGGAGTTGTTTATAAATTATCGTGAATCTGTTGGGACAGGTGATACCAAAACTAATAATTAATGACAAGGGCGAAGCTTTATATTTGTAAAGTTTTTGCTTCGAGACGTGTTACGAGCTTATCACACAGGTTCAAAAATAAGGCATAGACGATCGGTAGATTGGGGTTCGTGACAGTTTTCTTTGTATAAAATTGTTTTGATTGTTGTGCTCTGTTTTCACTTGACACACACATGTGCTTTTGACACGTGCACGAACTTACATGGACCGGCGCGATGTTCTTTACTCCATTGCGGAAGGCGCCGCCTTGCGGGCCTTCTGTTGCGGCTATACAGGGACACAGAGATTTTTCAATTAGAGATCCTTTACCACAATGTCGTTTCGAATGCGCGGTACACGACATCTACGTGTTCGGTACTTATTATCATCATTTTCAAACCCTTCGAACTGTTTCACTTGTATGGGGTAAATGTATAAAGTACGGTGCGCCACAATTTGATAAGTTAGGGGAATCCTTGTGGTGCGAAAACGAACAAAATATCACGCTTATCATAATGCATATTCCAATAACATCCTCTTTTTCTTTGGAAGTTGTTTACGGCGTAATATCAGATAAATCAGCAGAAATTCTGTACCTCTATATTTTCTTACCTTTCGCAGTTTATAGCGGTAGAATTTATTAAAAAGAAATGAAGCTTCATAAAGGATTGAACATCTAAATTTCAGAATTGTCATACACAATAACGAATGTTGAATTTTTTAAATTTTCAATGAGATTACCTTCAGACTCTGTATGTTTTAATTTTGAAGTAAATGAAATTATTAGTTGGAATATTTTCTATAGATTACAAATATTTCAACGAAACCAATTGAAAACGACCGATATGAACCTCGGTACGGCATGAATTATCTCTGTCTTTGATGAAAGATTAAATGCTGGATTTATAAGATATTCTCTTGTATTTAATAATTTTGTGTTCAGCTTACCGCTGGGCTCAATCCGCGCGCGGCACTTCCTCCACGTCCTTTGGTACGGAACTTAGTGATTGCCTGTTCGGCAAGATCTGCCCTTTCTTCCGCTTCCTCGAGTTCCTGTTGTGCTTTGCGGAACTTAGCAAGATTCAGAGCAGCTATTTCTTCAGCCTCCTCAATTTGCCTCTTGTATGTCTTGATCTTCTGCTGAAGTTTGTCAACGAGATCTTGCATGCGTTCGTGATTCTTACGGTCTTCATCGGCCTAAACGTTACGAATATAGTCATCATTATTACAAATTATCACAAAAGTTAAGTGAAATTCATATTATAGACCTGGTCTACGCTGTCGGTCTTAGTAACCATAATCATACAGGTTTAGAATGTATTTAGTGGGAATATATTAATGAAATACATGCCTGGAAGCTCAGTTCTTTGATGCGGCGTTCGGACTTGCGCAGGTTCTTCTGGGCATCAGCGTGTCTCCTCTGTTCTCCATCCAATTCGTTCTCTAGTTCACGGACGCGTTGTTCAAGTTTCTGAATTGCCTTCTTGCCGCCTTTCAGGGCATTTGCTTCGGCTTCATCCAGACGTACCTGGAGCTCCTTGATTTGTGTTTCTAGAGCCTTACGCAATTTCTCCTGGGTTTGAGCGTGATCTTGTTCAGCTCGGAGTTCATCGGCCAATCTAGCTGCATCAACCATTGCTTTCTTCGCCTTTTCTTCGGAGTTCTTCGCCTCGTTCAAAAGTTCATCCAGGTCAGACTAAAAAAAAATAAAATCACATATTATGAATTCTATTAAAACCTTACTTTATGATCACGCATGGAACAATATCGTCTTGTCGAGCGTATGATTCGTAGATAAAATTTAATTTTCCCGCTTTAATACTCTGACTACTAAACGGGGAAATTGACAAATTCATGTCGTTAGAAAGAAAAAGAATAAATATAAGTATTGACATGGAAAGATTGGGGAAGACGGGTATGGTTATTTGATAAAATGGTATGGGCAACAGTTAATTATGGAGTGGAGGTGTGGGGATGGAAGGAGAGGGCTTTCTAAAGATAGAGAGGCTGCAAGAAAGATTTCCAAAGTGGGTACTAGGGGTGGAAAGGAGTACACCGGGGTATATAATAAGGGAGGAAATGCAAAGAGAGAAACTAAAAGGGAAGGCAGGAATAAGAGCATGGGGATATGAAAGGAAATTAGAGGAGGGACAAGGAGGAGAGCTGACAAGGATGTGTTAGGAGGAAATAACAGTGAGGACGAGTAGAGGGGAAGCATTAGAGGGATGGGAAGAGAAAAGAAGGGAGTATTATGAGGAAAGGGGATGGTCAGTGGAGGAGATAGAAGGAATGAGACAAGGAGGAGAGCCACGTGGAGAGGAAGTACAACAAATGGTACAGAATGGTTAAAGGAAGAGGGATTCCTAGGTATCTGAGAAAAGGGTGGGGAGAAAGTAGGTGTTAAAGGGTAGCCAGATTTAAGTTAGGCAATGAGATGAGGGAATATAGGTATTAGGTGGCAAAGGAAAAAAGAAGGTGCAGGATCTGTGGGTTGAGGGAAGAAACGTGGGAACATGTGTGGGAAGAATGCATGGATTGAAGAGAAGAAAGGGGGTAGCAGGAAATGGTAAGGGAAGTGTTAGGAGATGAGAGGGAGTGAAGAAAAGGGAGAATGGATGGAAGAATGAATGATAGAAGAAATGAGAGTGATAGGTGAGACGAGCGGAAGCGGAGGTCCGAGATAGGGAAAGGGTGTGTGTGTGTGTGTGTGTGTAGACATGCGGGGGTAGATATAAGAAAATATAAATTGTAAGTGCGTAGGGTAAGCGTAGTTCTTAAGGAGCGAGTAAAGTGAAAGAAATAGTAACCCTTAGGGGAATCAATAAAGTTTCTATACTCACATGGAGAGTCTGGAGTTCAGCCTCAAGTTTCCTTTTGGCAGCAGAGATAGAAGCGTTTTGAGCGCTAAGTTCGTTCAGTTGTTCATGGCAGTCGGCCAATTCTTGTTCTGCTTGTCGTCGACCACGATCTGCTTGTTCAAGAAGGGTGCGACTTTCCTCCAATTCGTTTTGTAGAGCGTTAGCGCGGCGTTCGGAAATTCCAAGAAGTTCTCTGGCTTCATCGCGTGCTCTTTGCTCCTCTTCAAGTGCGGTCTGCACGTCCTTCAGCTCGGCATTCGCTTTGTTTGCGTGATCCAGAGCGATTTCCAATTCGTTAATATCAGCTTCAAGCTTCTTCTTCATGCGGAGCGCCTCAGCTTTACCCTGCACATTCGATTAAATGATTTCCAGTTAGTGTGATTTTTATTCTTTACCCGAAGAAACTTTTCCAACTGCGATTCGTATGATACGGAGTTAGAACCTAGTAAAGCACAAGAAAATGCTAACCTTGGCTTCGGCTTCGAGCGACGCCTGCATAGAATCGAGTGCACGCTGGTGATTCTTTCTGGTATTCTCAAATTCTTCTTCCTTCTCCTGAATGCGGCGGTCGATTTCTTGGCGCACTTGACTAAGTTCAAGCTGACTGCGCAGCACTTTGTTCTCCTCTTGTTCCAGAGCGGCCTCTGCCTCCTCCAAAGCGGCTTGAAGTTCATCCTTCTCAGCTTCCAAGCGCTTCCTGGCCTTCTCGATTTCGTGAATGTTGCGGCCACCTTCTCCAATCTGGTCTAAAAGATCTTTCACCTCGTCGGCAAGGTTCTTGTTTTCGCGACGTACTGCTTCCAGTTGTTCTTGACCTTCCTCGTATGCACCTAATTTGTACATGAAACGATATACATATTAACACATATAAGGAGATGCGCGTTCAATACAAACAACTTCATAATTTATTATTTTAACGTAATTTATCATTTCAATGGTTCGAATTAAACAGAACGTTTAGAAAGACGAGAAGTAGGTACCTCTGAGCCTGAATAATTCAGTGCTGTAGTTGCGGCATTCTTTTTGGCTGGCGTCAAGTTCGGCAGCCAGGTCATCAACCTTGAGTTTCCATTCGCCAATGATTTTGTCGAAGGCCTTCTGTTTCTTTTCGGCAGCATTGGCAATTGCGGTCGCACGGTCGACTTCGATTTGAAGATCTTCGACTTCCGTCGATAATCTCTGTTTCGTCTTTTCAAGGGCGATAACTTTCTGATTAAGGGACTCGATCGTTTCTTCGGCTTCGGCCAGACGTGCCTGCAATTTCCTCTTAGCTTCCTCGAGCTCTTCTGCTCTTGCAACACCCTCGGATTCGTATTTTGTACGCCATAATTGTGCTTCCGCATTCGCTTTGCTGAGTTGCCTTTGGAGGTCAGCTTTGCCTTCTGCTTCCTCTTCGACTTGTTCCCGAATGTTGTCCAGGTCGTGTTCAAGGTTGCGGAATTTACCAAGGAGAGTGGCGCGTTCTCTTGATTCTTCGTCGGCCAAACGTTTTGTATCCTCCAATTGTGTGGTGAGCGAGATCTTGATCTTGGAAAGCTGACTGACTTGGGATTCTGCTTCTTCGAGTTGGCGTAAGAGATCGCTGTTCTCAATAGACAGTTTCTTCTTGGCGGCGTCGAAATCGTTCAAAGTGCGATTCACTTCTTCGAGTTTGCCCTGAGTTTCATTCAGCTGATGTTGTAATTGTTTGACGATCTTTTCTTGAGCAGCCTGTATTTAAAAGTTGGAAATCATAAGAAAAGTAGCTTGATTCAATTACTTTAGATTCGATTCGAACATGGAATGATCTTTTGCACGTATTTGAAAACATTGTAATCCACAGGTTAGCAGTATTGGTAATAATTAACGTTGCTTGGCTACGGAAATTAATTTATCAAAGATCGACAATATAAGAACGTTGAAACCAAAAAGGTTTAAATACACGACTTCCATAGAATTTCAAATAATCAAGTACGATCATTCCACAGTGAATCTCGATGTTAAATATAAAAGTACAAACGAGAAGCAAGCTTTATAAGCCGGACACACTTTGCAACCATGGAAATTACGTATGAATGCATTCTCAAGGTTTTAGAAGCAGCTCTGAAATGATGTCCCTTCTCAGCACTGACGATTACCTGTTAAAGCTGTTAGTTGCGTTAGTTCGCCGTACCATAAACGATGTTTTACCAAAGATCTTACCTTCTCATTACTGAGATGATCTACACTTGCACGCATGTCATTCAATTCGCTGAAGTATTGGACCTTATCCTTTTCAACCCTATTTCGTGTAAAAACAAATTCAACGGAGGCAATTAGTCACTGTATGGGACATATAATTGTGTGCATGACATTCTGATTGTAATGAAACATATCACCTCACAAATATTTCGACATTACGAACGGAAACATTGCTGATAATTGATTACAATAATACGAGGGAGAATTTCCGTGCTCATTCTGAAACGTCGAACAAACACCAAAACATTGTTTAATTAAAAATCGAAGGTCTATATTTAAGTAGTTATTAAATAGATTAAGTTAAATGTACTACATTTAATCGATTTCAAGAATTCGATCACAAACATAGGACGGGACAAGAAACGGACAAGTTTCTGCGTACAACTTTGAAATAACCAGGGATTCATCATTCTCACGGTTCTAAGATACCTTTTCCCTGGCAACCTGATCCGTCGTGGCACGAGAATTGTTCAGCTCGGCGTGGATGTCATGACGGCCCTTTTCGGCCCTATTGAAAACACATTGCAATTTCGGCTCTATGCAAATATTTACAGGTTTCTAGAGAAAATTTCTGTTTTCAAAAGAAAATCTTCAGCGATATTTCTGTATAAATATAAATCCGTGGTACGGTTTTCTGTAACTATATTTCTAACGTAATGAAAAAAAAAAACGATTGCTTCCTTTACATCATTCGATAGAACATTTTGTATTCAAAAACGATTAAGAAACATTTTTTCATTGACCCGAAACTAGTGTAGGCAAGTTCAAGGGCTAGAACTGAAAACTCTATATCCTTTGCATAAATGTAAAATTAAAGAGAAATCGATGTCTCAACCTTACCTAGCTTTGAGTTTGTTAAGTGTGTCGATTTGCTCTCCCATTTCGGCAACAGCGTCGTTGTGCTTCTTGCGCAGGCTGGCGAGGGTGGCTTCATGTTGAATATTGGCTTCCTCGAGGTCCCTGCGAAGTTTGCTAAGTTCGGCTTCTCTCTTCTTGTTGAGTTCGATTTGAGCAGAAGTCGCGCCACCGGCTTCTTCGAGACGTTCGCCAAGTTCTTCAAGTTCACGAGCAAGGTCGCTGCGCTGTTTCTCAGCTTTCACGCGAGAACCACGCTCAGCTTCGATCTGAAAAGGTAAATAGAAGAAAACAATTCAGTTGCTCTTCGAGTTCTCTGCTGGTGAATTTAAACAATTCAACGAATGACATTTATGCAACATAACTGTGTTACGATTAATTAGGAAAAATCAACGGATATTTTTAAACTCACTTCTTCCTCGAGTTCCTCGATACGCGCTTGCAGTTCCTTAATCTGTTTCTGTAGTTTACCAACTAAGGATTGCTCGTCTTCCAGTTTAGCAGTCAAGGATGACAGTTCTTTATCCTTGCGTTGGATGGTCTGTTCGAGTTCCTTTTTGTTCCTCTCGAGATCAGCAACGGCTTCCTGAGTGAGTTTCAGATCTCCTTCAACCTTCCTCTTGGATTTTTCTACGTCAGCTCTACGGAAACAAGTACACACAGTTGTTGAATATATTGTTCGAAATGAAATTTTAAAATCGTCAAGAAAATCTAACAACTGACCGTGATTTTTTCTCACGTTCGAGAGAGTCTTCAAGTTCGTCGAGAGTCTGTTCTAACTTAACCTTGACCTTATTCAAATGGTTGACTTTGTCTTCAGCAGCCTGGAGCTCCTCGGCTGTCTTCTGGTTAACTTCGCCTTGGTTCTTCTTCTCTTTGTTCAATTTATTAATGAGTTCGTCTTGGTGGGCGATTTCGTCGTTCAAGTTGCGAATCTGGTGATCTTTCGTTGCTTTATCTTGCTCTGATTTCTGGAGATTCAGTTCGAGGTCTTCGATATCTTTTTTCAGACCCGCTACTTCCTGTTCCAGCTTTTTCTTATTTTGGAAGAGATTATTCCTCGAGTCTTCCTCTTCTTTGAATCTATCATTGAGATCCTGTGACACGAAAGAATATTAGGAAATTGTCTTTCAATTACTTAAATTTCCTCAATCTCACCGAGACATTTGGCAATTATGCTACGTCGTATTTGCTCTAAATTTCTTTTTATTTTCTTATTTGAAAGCACTATCGAAATACCCGATGTCCTAGGAAAGGTTAACTAGGAATGGTTTCCAGATCAGCTAGGAAATACCTAAGCTGTTTCAATAATAGATCTACAAGAAATATCGATACTTCTTTAACGAGGTAATATCGTTATAAGCAACCTGTATAACAAATTATTACATGTTTGCTAATTCGTATCACTGGTATGAATTGATAGACATGTTATAATTCGTTTTACACGTACTATGCAGAGATGACTTCTTGGCTAAGCAATTTAATTAGCTGTCTCGTAAAGACGACGCTTCTACGCACACGCATTATTATTATTTGCCGAATCATTCACCCCCCTTTGTCCCTGTGCCGTTCAATACGTGTTGTACATGCACGTATCAGAAATTGTGTCGTACGGCATTTTATTTCTTCTCAATATAAAGAAATACCTTCGAACTCACGATGCAATAGGTACAGCAATATCAACGTATATCATTCATAGTTTCAATGAATCTATCAAACATACGTAGTGATTTCCGTACTCATATATTAGGTTATCTAAAATTGCCTATCAATTAATCAAATACAAACGGGAACGGCTTACGCGGTTTGGTTATTAGTACCACGGTTGAGAAATATTGCGCCACGACACTATCGTATGTATAAATAAAAAAACGGAGCATATAAAAAAATGGAAACATTTGGCAAGCAAGTATTATATTCCAACATGGAAGTTGTATACATACTTAGGTAGAAGAGTGGTTTACAGAAACCAATTCCGGTGTCAGTATACAGAAAACATGAAACGTGAAATATTCTAAGAAAGTATTATGCAATTGACATGTTGGCATCAAACGTTTTTTCCTAATGATTTTGCAAAAAAAAATATTCATGTTTGTAAAAGAGTCTCAGTGTACTAGACAGTGCCCTAGACGGCGATCGATATTTATCAGACATACAAAAAAGTATTCAATTGAATGTCTAAAATTGAACTCAGAATTTGCATAATTATTAATATTGTCAAAGCTGTTACTAGTCATAACCGACAATCGGAATTGATCAAAACAGGAGCAAACTGTAATTACGTTTAGTGTCGATTAAATTCAGCAACATTTTTATATAACATTTCGATAGAGAATTTTTCGTACTGTTAATCGTTACAATTGTTTGTTGTCGTATAGATAGAAGAAAAAGACGGAAATTGGCTGTGAACAGTGTTTTGCCGGATTCGTAATTCTATTTATCAAGAAGAATATGTAATTTAAGTTAAATGCCTAACATAGATCGATGGAATGTTTAACGTTTCCTTCAAACGCCGTAATGCCTTGTATGCATTCTATAGCTTGGTGCATCGAATGAATCGCAACGACCAGAATAGAACAAACGAAATGAAGAATGTTCGATAAAGTAAGAGGCCGACGGAAGTACGTTAAACTTGAGACGTGCTTTAATTGATGAGAGATGAGGAGGATCTCTCGAATTCAAGATGAACAGCCAAGAAGTTGCGTGATGACGCATAAACTGTACCAACGTATAAATATACCTTACACCTGTTACCTCGTTCGTTTCCCCGGCTGTTCCAGCACATGACCACACCCACCTTTAATAACCTGGAATCTGGGATCGGCGGCGGCTAAATTTGGTTCCATCCCAGAGAGGGGATACATTATTCAATGTTTCCGTTCCTAAGTAAGTACGTTAAGCAGACTTCAACGTTTTTATTTCCTCTGATCCTGCTTCTTTCTGTCTTCACTATCCATACATGATATCGTCTAATTTCGGACTTACCCGTTGCAATTGCTAATATCTTTGCAACCATACGTAATCAATGACTATACGAGACGAGATTCATTTTGAAATTGAAATTTTCTTACATTCTCTTATTTCCCCTTCATATCGTGGTTGCTAAATTTTGTTGCTCTGAGAAATGTAAAAATTTGTAAAAACAATTGGCGAAATAATCAGCTTGTAAATTTGCTAACATACGGTGCACTAGAAACCACATTCTACCAGGACTAAATGATCTTTACAAATGCCGGAAGGCAAACTGAATCCTATCTGGAACGAGCGAGCAACTAGCGTCGGCAAGAAATACAAGCTGATCTAGAATTTAAAAGATTGTCAAAAATAGCGTGGAATTCTGAAACACGTCTCATTCCTCAAGGAATTTTTTAACTTTTCGTATCCGACAAGTTTTATTTGAAAAACCAGGGCAAAGCTTCTCGAAATAATCGAAGAATCAAGAATCAAAGAATGATGCAATCCAAGATATTACTTTTTTCATTCCCTACATTCAATATAACAAAAACATTTCTATTCTATTAAGTCAT
This sequence comes from Dufourea novaeangliae, assembly GCF_001272555.1. Lineage (NCBI taxonomy): Eukaryota > Metazoa > Arthropoda > Insecta > Hymenoptera > Halictidae > Dufourea > Dufourea novaeangliae. The sequence continues at coordinate 62,618 of NW_015374427.1, read as the reverse complement.
TCGAATCGAATTTTTCATTTGGATTTGTAAAAGGAAATGTATAAATTAAAAATTCTTCCTCTGTAAAACTCTATAGTTGTTTTTCACCTCAAGATTTTGTAACGGTCTAATTCTAATAAAATATTGCCGAATAATGGTAATAATAATGATTAGGCACTTGTTATTTCGGAACAGAATACTATTCGTTTCAAACACACGGACATTACTTTACGCGTGACTTAATAAAGGAGAAATTAAAGTAACCAGGGAATTTGTTGGTAATTGTAGTAAAAAAACAGTGAACGAGGAAGTTCCATGCGAATAAATATAGGATCGACCGAATAGATATCGGAAAACCGTAGAATAATCTGTCGCGGAAGAAGAGTAACGTGCGGTGATTGGGATATTCAAACCTCTGGTCTGACTAATGGCACACCTTCGCTACTTTGTGGTTGCGTTTCTTGCGAAACGGCGATGTATCAAGTCTTGTCAGATGCATCATTCTTAGTAACCCGAGCCAGGTCGATATATATTACGATCAACCACCGGTGGTGCACGAATTGCAAACTTCTCCCCCACCCCCACACCGCCCAAAAAAGAACCGTAGCATTTGAGCAGAATATTGACCACTTCGAAAATGTTAGTGTCATGCCGCTTAAGATGTTTTGACACTAAGAAAGAAGCGTAATTTCTTCTGGACAAGCTGAACGTTAACACCTACAATTTCAATAACGTATCGATGTGTCACAATATCATGTCAAAATACCGCTCAACGAATACACAATTACATTTCCGATTTATACGAGTATTATCATTTGAATTATATTGTACTCGTAACCAATATTATTCAGGAATTTTATTTAAAAAGAAACCTCATTTAATTAAAGAATTTTCCATTCTTGTTTCCAGGCGAGACGGCATTTTTTTTATCAAACACGAAAGTATCATGATTTTTTCACGGACATTTCTGGAGATGAATGCGGGGAATCACGAATGAAACTATTTACGTCCCCAAAGTATAAATAAAGTCCCGCATACTTTGACGTCTTGTTATTTTTTCCCGAGACACGTAAAAGTCAGCTTCCTCTCTTACAGCAGATTAATTCAGTTTTTTAATCTGTTTTTGTAACTGCAGCTACAATACTAATCGGCCCCGATGAAGTATGGGATAGTTGAGGAGACACCAATAACCCCATTCTCTTTTGTTTCGACATTCAGTCATTCCTCTACGAGGTATAATTATCAGTTGTTTGATTCATGATACGCTTCTTGGAGGACGCGCGTTTATCATCGCAAGAACAGTTTCGATATCGGTGAACCGTGCCAATTGAACTACTTTCTACTGCTTGTATCAACGGTTAAATGTTTGTCTGATCACTCGAAAACCGAAAAAAAACGGTTTCTTAAAAAAGTAGAAATCTTATTACTACGATAGACGAATCCGGGCTACCACTTAAATTTGAAATTAGTAGGATAGATGCTGAACTATTTCATTACTTCTTAGTAGTTATCCTGAAGATTTTTATTTAGAATCTTTTTTGCCAAATGCCTCGCAGAATCGAGGAATTTTGTGCAAGCAATGTAGAAAGAAATACAGGAGAGAATTTCTAAATTAATTATCTAAAGCTTACCTGAAGTTGAGACTCGAGATCGGCTTTCTGGGCAGCTAATTTCAACGACTTTTCCATGTATTCGGAGAGAGAGCCTTTTTCACCTTCCAGCTGCCGTTGCATGGCATTTCTTTCGGTGAGAAGTTTCGTGTTCTGTTCTTCGAGTTCCTTGCGTAGTTTTTCTTCCCTCTCGAAGGCCTCCTGTGCTTTTCTTGCTTTCTCCTCGAGCGCCTGCAATTGCGATTCCACATCAGCGTTCAACTTTTGCACCGCGGGATTCGAGTCCTCGACCAGCGTGTCCCCCATTTTTTTCGGTTCAGTTTACAGATTGCCGATTGGCTACTTGTTAGGGCTAAACACGGGAACCACTATTCGTAGCCGGCGAATAATAAGTGAATCTCCTATGCTTGAGAGGATTCCTCGATGAACCGAGCAATCGCAGGGATAATATCGTATTATCAGTATTAAGAAAAGAAGCAGTAAACTACACACAGGAACAATTGTGTCGCGTTCACGATAAAACGTTTGATATAAAAAGAAGGGAACACTATTCGATTCGGAAAAAATAATATCGAAGGGGTCGGTGCGAGGTCGCGGGTCCAACTGGTCTCCGATTTACCAGAGGCTCAACTTTTCTATCTAAAATCCCTCTTCGCGGTCACTAAGAAGAATCAGCCATCGTCCCCACTCCAGCAATATTCATCGTAGAAAAATATTTATAACCGATCTCGATGACGAGGGAGGGAACCGTTCACGTGCAAGCAGGAGTGGGCTAACCATGACAAACCGAGCTAGTAGAGGGGGATTGATAAAATTAGAATCTGTTCCAGGAGGGTCGGATGGGTCAAAATCAACTCTCCTTTTACGCTCCAGAGGGTGGAACACCGATCGACCTCATAATTCTTGAGGGACCAGCCCGAGGAATCGGCTTCCTCCCGTAGTTGGGAACGCATACCGATTTACGGGAGGCATAGGTGGGATCGTTTTACTGCGTCGGCGCTGATAGAGTCATGCTGTGGTAACATCATTTATAGCGAATGATACTATTTTCGATAGGACGTGATTCGGACTACTTTATTTTCGTTTGCTCGGTGGAAAATTTGAATAATCATCGCGATTACATGTACAGAGGACCTTAGGTCAGACTGGTGTAATTAGGGATGTCGCTATAACACTGAATATATTTGAAAATTTGTTCTTCCACGGATACTAGTACTTTCAACGTATGTATGTGGTCTAGACTTTGGCATTTAAATTACAGTCGAATCTTTATGGATTTTTAATTATCTTACTTGATTCTGTAGTACTCTTTTCCTACTGTTCGATTTGAATAATGCATTATAAACTACTTTTAACATCTTCTGTTATAATGTCTTAATGATAATAGGTGTTAAGATCACGTTATTCTTATTCGAAAACATTAATTTTGCAAATCTGTATCGTATCAAACTTAAATTTAAGAATACAACGTACCTATTTGTAAAAGAATAATCTGAGAAGTTAGTCGTGTTTTCTGTAAGTTCTGAATTTCTAATATAGTGTTCTTAAAAATAGTTCTCTAAAATGAAACCATACTAAATATGTCGAAAGAGTGGTATTCCCATCTTTAACAATAAGATGGAATTAGATACAATGAATAATCGGTGACACCAAGTCCGTGACCGGATTGGGAGCTTGGGATTCTTTGGATATGTTTATGATCGTTGCACGACGAAAAAGTATATCTACGTTTATTTATAGTAGAACGGTTGAAAGGATTCAAAGGAAAATATGAGTGAGGGCTGAACATTTAAGTTGCAGTGAAAAGACACGTGGAAATCACCATGGTACTGTATTTTTGGAACGCTGAAAAAAACTTGAACCTACTATATGCATAACTCTAACTGTTGTACATTCGAAATTAAAAAAGACTGGAAATTTCAAAAGAGTTATATCGTTCATATAACAATTATGTCGAACGATATATTTCTACAATCACAAATTCTTGTCAAGTTTTAGTTCTAAAATTACGATTAGAACTTTATTCGTGATATTTGATTAAAATGTTATAGATCATAAATGGTTTGATTATAATTCGGAAAAGTGCTGTATTAATAATAAAAATAGGGCACTTTTTAAATTTATTTGATAATCTGTGATTGTATAATCGTCAGAGCATAGTCCACTATTTAGAAGTTCAGAAATAACTCACACTTCGATTCGCTAATTTGACTTGATTCCAAAATCATGAATGTTAATCAAAAAATTCTTTATATTACTCTTCAACACTAACTATTACTTTCTAATTTACGAATAAATTGTATTTTTATTGAAAAGTTAAGTAGAGGTTGAGAAAGACTTATTGATATTTCTGTATCGAAAGATAGGGCATTATCTATTATTTATCGAGCGGAGTAATAAATATTCGATACGTTTTTTATTATTAAGTAAATGATTTAAGCGAACATTATTCTAATTACGTATTTCATTATAAAATTACGTCTATATCAACATAAACGTTTTAAATTTACATAAGAACTACTTGCCTTGAAGAGTATTTTGTAATTACTGACACAATACTACTACAGCTTCATTTTAACGTACGTCTGAACAAAAGTATAAATAAGTATGTTGCGCGTTCAATCATACGATTTGTAAGCCATTAAAAAAATAATAGTAATTATATATTTAAATCGAAGGTAGGTACATTTGATTTCTACTACTTTACTGTCAAAGTTTCTTTATCTGTCATAATCATTGGTAAATTATTTCTAAACTTGTTTTTAAATTCCGTCGTACGTTCTGTTAGACGTGTGAAAGAACTTTGAATGCCGATCTTTTGTAACACGTAAGAAGGTAAAAATAGAAAATAGCGATGCTGGGGAAATAAACGTAGTGTTACAAGTCAACACGTTCAGAGATCAAAATGGTGAAATCTGTATGAGCAAAGAAGCGTATGCTACGTTGAGATCATAGGTTTCCGTGCAGCTTTCATAAATTATCCCAAAATCAGTTTTCCACGTATATTTTACCAACTGGTGTCACTGGTATTGACAAAATGTTCTAAATTCTTAAATATTCAACATAAAGCAGTTGTTTATGTTCAAGAACTGGATAGGTTCCGTTTTTCAAGAAAATACAAAGATAAATTGATAATTGTGTTGTATAGTAAAGTA
>NW_015374427.1:30596-57862 GCF_001272555.1 Dufourea novaeangliae | reverse complement strand
GTAGGGAAAATTGTTTGAAACAAGAAATACGTAAACAACCGTTATGTTTTCAATTACGGTGACTGAAAGAAATTAAATTTAATGCTTGCAAGTAGTACTAATCGAGGACTCTCATCGCGTAAATACTCACCTTCAATTTGAAGTTATGTGCGTTTAAAAATATATTTACAAGTCGTATTGAATTTGTAGAACAACTGAACATTGAAAATTTCTTAGCAGCTACAACAAAAACGTGTAAATGAAATCCCAATGAAACCGATTTAAACAAAATTCATTTGCAAATATATTTTCTTGAATAATAAATAATGTTATGTGTGTTATAACCTGAATATTTACTGTGATTTGAAAAAAATAATCATATCTGTTACAGATATGTAGATATATGATAACAAAGTGAATAATGATAAACTGTATACGTTGTATGTTTTTAAAGCTATTCAAACTAATCATCGGGGTATTTCAAGATTACACGGAGCAAACATGACTGCAACGGATCTTCTGATGTCTAATAAATATTCTTATACAATTTTGTTATATCAACGTATTTCTCAAGCTGTGCTACTTACAAGGTGGGCCACCAGAAACCGAACACCTAAACATCTACTTGTATATATGGTAAAGTTATGAAAGCATGTTTCGGTAGGTACAGAGTTGCACCGTTTGATGGGCGTAATGGGCTGTCAGGAAATTCATTTTTTTCGAAGGCATTTTTTAGAGATATCAAAGTCATCGATGTTTTTTTAATGTGTACACATATTTCTGCTGCAATAGTATTACAGTCCATGGAAGAACAAATTGAAGGATATTGGAATGTTAACCTTTAACCGACCACCCAAAAAAATTGCGTTTTTGGTGGAAAACACAGCAATCTCAAACTTACACTTTACAATCGAAATGGTGTATTTGTAAAACGTCTGCGAATCATGAAAACGATGAACTTTTCACAAACTTGCAACAAATGTTCAAAGTGATGGCCTTCAGTAGCAACACATTGTCTAAAACGGACGATCACGACCTGCACTACATGTTCGATGGTATTTGCTCCGACCATTGCACAAGTTCTAGTGATACGTTCTTTCATGTCTTGCACGATAGTAGGCTTTTCACGGTAGACATCTTCCTTGAGGTTCCCCGACACGAACAAATTTTAGGGTTTCAAGTCTGGCGAGCGAGTTGGCCATTTTATGGGCCCACAATGTCCAATCCAGCAATTTGGAAACATCTCATTGAGAACTTGTGTTACGGAACGTGAAGAATGGGCCGAACACATCGTGCTGATACCACATTCTGTTGCACAGGTGCAGTGATACATTTTCTAGAAGAACTGGCAGTGTTTCTAACAGGAGTCTCTCATGTTTTTGATGATGAGATGAGACACAATAATTTCATTGTTCATGATTCCGCACCATACGTTAACTGTCTATGGTCTCTGCTTGTCAACTTCACGTAACCATCAAAGGTTTTCGATTAACCAATAATGCAGATTTCTTAAATTTACTGGTCCATAATTTGTAAAAGAGGTTTCATCAGTGAACAATGTTTTATTATTGAAAAATGCGCCATTTTCAATGTTTCGAATCTCCACTGGCAGAAGTGCAATCGGTTTTCAAAATCTAAACCATGAAGAAAATAAATGAGATAAATGAAAGGGGTGAAATGTGTGTGAATGCAGTGTCTGTAGAATACTTGATCTGCTAATTGCACTTTCTTTTTCAAACTGCCTTGCGCTTATTTGTGAATTGTACTGAAATGCTGCTAGAACATCGACTGCATTTGCCCCCATATGTTGTATTCCTGGGTCTTTAAAATGTTGTATTATTTTTTACATTACCAGTTGCGCGAAACTTTTTAATTAATTACGATTAGATAGAAAGAGATGGATCGGTCCGATTAGGAAACCTTTCTACGTATAATCGAATCGCATCCCTAAAGCCCGTTAGAGATTCGAGCGGAGTGCACGCACTGTCCGCGTTCCGTTCTACGCGCGCGGAGCTCGGAGGATTCAGTGTTCTTTTCACAGTCAAACGGACTGTACGCGATTTGATCGCGATTAGTCTTACTTCACTCGTCGTGTGTCTCAGTAGCAAGTATTATAACTATTATATTATAACCTGTATTGAAGTTCTTGTACATAGTTTTGTTTTATTCACGTATGACCAAATTAATGACTAAAATTGTTGCTGTGTATTATTATTGACACAAAAGGAAGAAAAAAGAAATTCGAGTGAATAGGCGATACGGGGTACATTCTCCTATTGCTCAAAGGAGTTTAAAAGGCGTTTTTGTGTCATCATATAGTGATTTACGTGAAAATGAAGAAATTGTTTATAACTATTTCCGTATCTACACCCATGGTATATGACTGTTTAATCTTCGACGGAATCCGCTCGACTAACTGCTACATTTGTTTCCATAGAATTATGTGGCACTGATGCGAAAGGACCACGCGTGTGGCTGGTGGCTGCTCCGCGAGCGTACCATCCGCTGAACTGTGAATAGTGAATCAGTGTGCTGCCAGTATCGTGGGATGTACATTGTACATAGAACAAAACGGCTTCCCCCACTATGACCTACCATCGTCTCTCACTTTACATCCACCGTACTGCACTTAAGCATACTCTACCCCTGTCCGTGTGCGCTGCCCGTTCGGGACTTTCCGCCGACAATCTCTACATCACTCGGCAACATAAACAATGAGGAGAGCCCATACGATTCCCACTGAGTCGACAATCCATGTTTTCGACGCGACGCTTGGCAACCTAGGCGCGTGAATTTGGAGTCAAAAGATCTCGTTCTAATCCCAGTGCGACAATTTTATTTTTTATTTTTAATTATTTTGTAATTTCGCTTTGTAACCCCTCAGTAAAATAAAAACTTACAAAATATTAATTTGTGAGGCATTTAAAAAAAAAAGGTAAATTTATTCCTATTCAATATTTAAATTTATTATGATATACATACATATTACGTTATATATACAAAAATTATTTTTCCAATCAGATATTACCGTTATTTTAATTATTGCAGTACATAAATATAAAAACATTCGTACAGGAATCTGTTAGATTAAAATGTTATGTTGTAAATCTATCTTCAGTCTTTTAAAATTTGTCGGCTTTACTTGTAATCTCTTAGTTAAATGAAATGTTAAAAAATATTAATTTGCTAAGCATTTTTAAAATTCGATTTTTTTGTTAATCATATACAATTTCGCGTGTCCGACAACTGTTGCAGTTGGTCTACGTATATACAATGTTGAATGGTCTTTTGCTTTTCGATATCTAAAAAGAAGTAATCACATAGTTTAAATCGTAATTGTAGTAATATAAGATAAAATATTTAGGTTGCTATAAACGGATCTTTTTTTTTTGTTAAATGTTCTCTAATTTCGCTTTCTAAATTTTGAGTAGAAGTTTCGCCGTAACGAAAATAGTTACAGTTTTTCCATGTATACACGATGCTGAATAGTCTTTTGATAATGTATGTTTAAACAGAAAGAAACATGTAAATATAATTATAATCACAATTGTAATAGTACAAGATAAAATATGAATATTATTGTAAACTTATATCTTTTGTTGATAAACACGAATCCGTTGCTGGAAATGTAAGGAATTACGCGGAAAAATTACACACGGTGGAAGTACACGTGGCGGAAGTACGGCGAAGAAATACACGCGGCGAAAGTACACGCGAAAAAACTACACGTACAAGCGACTATAATGCAATTGTAATTATATGATAACTTCAAAATTGACGCGCCAACATCGTGGAAATACTGTTTGTGTTACAGTTATTACTGTTGAGGCTTTCGGGTATAAGCCGTGTCCTGGTGTAATTATTTTCCCAACGTTTCGCAAACATTGCATCTAGCTTCATCAAGGGGTTGAATTACACACTGAGACTGGTGTGTGCCTTGTGGTGCTCTATTAATATACTGGAGCTTCCTCATGTTCCGGTTCATTGTTTACCAACCAAGAGACAATTTTAATTATTCAGCTGACCAATTAAAAATGTTTCTTGATTGGTAAACAATGAACCGGAACAAGAGCAAGCTCCAGTATATTAAGAGAGCACCCTTGATGAAGCTAGATGCAATGTTTTCGAAACGTTGGAAAAATAATTACAGCAGGGCACGGCTTATACCCGAAAGCCTTAACAGTAATAACTGTAACACAAACAGTATTTCCACGATATTAGCGCGTCAATTTTGAAGTTATCATGAAATTACAAATGTATTATAGTCGCTTCTGCGTGTACTTCTTTCGCCGTACTTCCCCCGCGTGTAATTTTTCCGCGTAATATCTTACATTTCCAGCGACGGATTTGTTTTCATCATCAAAAGATATAGGTTTACAATAATATTTATATTTTATCTTGTACTATTACAATTGTAATTATAATTATATTTACATGTTTCTTTCTTTTTAGACATACATAATCAAAAGACTATTCAGCATCGTGTATACATGGAAAAACTGTAACTATTTTCGTTACGGCGAAACTTCTACTCAAAATTTAGGAAGCGAAATTAGAGAAAAATAAAACGAAAAAAAGATAAACCGTGTCAATGTGGAATTGTTATCCCAACGTTTCGCAAGCATAGCAGCTAGCTTCATCAAGGGATCGGAAAACACACTGATACTTTTGATCCCCTGATGGAGCTAGCTGTAATGCTTGCAAAACGTTGGGAAAACAATTCCACAAGGACACAGCTCACACCGGAAAGCCTCAACAGTGAGAATTATATAATGCCGGGCCATGAAAGCCTCAAATATAAAAAAAAAGGATTCCTTTATAGCAACCTAAATATTTTATCTTGTATTAGTACAATTACGATTTAAACTATGTGTTTATTTCTTTTTAGATATAGAAAAGCCAAAGACCATTCAACATTGTATACACGTAGACCAGCTGCAACAGTTGTCGAACACGCGAAATTGTATATCATTAACAAAAAAATTGAGTTTTAAAAATGCTTCTCAAATTAATATTTTTTAACATTTCATTTAATTAAAAGATTACAAGGAAAGCCAGCAAATTTTAAAAGATTGAAGATAGATTTATAACGAACATTGTTTTCTAATAAATTTTTGTACGAATGTTTTTATCTTTATGTACTCCAATAGTTAAAATAACGGTAATATTTCATTGGAAGAATAATTTTTGTATGTATAACGTAATATGTATGTATATTATAATAAATTTAAATATTGAATAGGAATAAATTCATCTCCTTTTCGTTTAAATGCCTCACAAATTAATATTTTGTAAGTTATTACTTTACTGAGAGCTTACAAAGCGAAATTACAAAATAATTAAAAATAAAAAATAACACCGTCGCACTGGAATACGAACGAAGTCTTCTGACTCCAGTTCACGCGCACAGGTTGCCGAGTGTCGCGTCGAAAACATAGATTGTCGGCGCAGTGAGATTCGAACGAGCTCTCCTCATTGTATACGTTGCCGAGTGATGTAGAGATTGTCGGCGGAAATTCCCGAACGAGTAGCACACACGGACAGGGGTAGAGTATACTTTCGCCGCCCGCGGGGCAGCCAGGGCCGAGGGGTGGTACTGGGGGTACCATCCCTGTCGCGATCGGCTCACACAGAGACAGCGTCGAGGGGTCACCACTAAGTAGCAGGAGGCGTGACGGCAAGACAGCCGTCCCAGGGGGGGGGGGGCATGGGCGGAGCCAGAGAGGGTCACCGGGGTGTTTTTAGTGGGTAAAAATCCTGCATAGGCCGTCTCCGCCCTAGCGGTACACCTTTCGGAAGTTTTCTTCCCGTTAAAAAAAAGAAAAAAAGAAAGAAAGTGTAGAGTATGTTGGGTGAAGCACGGTGAAAGTAACGTGGTTGACGTTGGTAAGTCATAGTGGGGGAAGCCGTTTTGTCCCACGTCCGACGATGTGAACGCTTCTGTACAATGTAGGTAATTTATTCTTCGCCTGTAGTACGGACCGCGAATGCTTTGCCGACTTTGTAACGGGCCAAAGGCACTGTCTACTTTCTCCATAAATGAAAATCATATCGATTCGCACTTCGTTCGAATACCGTATTGTGAAACGTTTATCACTAAACTGAGACTAGAATCGAATGACAATAAGATTGGGATAATGATACATTTGGATTGGCAAGTTGATAAACAGACGGTATGTTTACACATGTAATGACAATTCGCGATTGTAAGAACGTCCCAGGCACTGTGTTGTTACTAAAAGCCATCACTCATCGGTTTTATGATTCACAGATGTTATAAAATTCATCACTTCGATTGTAACGTGTGAGTCTGAGATTGCTGTGTTTCCTACCAAAAAAGGCGATTTTCTTGGGTGGATGTTGGTTAAAGGTTAACATTCTAACATCGTTCAATTTGTTCGTTCATGGGCTATAATACTCTGGCAACAGGAATATGTGAACCTATTAAAGAAAGAACACGATGACTGATATCTTTAAAAAGAACTTCGGAAAAAAATGAATTTCGTTTCAGCCCATTACGCCTATGAAACGGTGCAACTCTGTACCGAAATATGCTTTCGTAACTTTATATCCAAGTACATATTTAGGTGTTCGGCTTCTGATGGACCACCCTGTATTAATGACCAATTAAATATAAATTTTGCATGTATAAAGCCTTTTTATAAGTTTCTATAATTAATAACCGTGATGTTAGAGGTTGATGCGTCTATAAAGAATAAATAAAAAAAATCATTCTTATATACGTTAAACTGAAATCCATGAACGTTTTGCCGAAGAAAGAGCGAATAGGGACGAATGTTAATATTATAGAATATAATATCAACGAAAAATTGTAAAGAACTGACATTGTGTGAAGTTTTTGCTTTATTCCTGTTGGCAAAACTATATTTTATTAAATGCGAAAAATCCGAAGGAATCAGTTGTAATTTTACTAGATGTTTTAGAATTTAAACAAATTGCACTTGTATGCCCACACGAGGTGTGGGAAATGACACGGAGAGCACTTTGTTAATATTACTGCAAATTATTGCTATATTAATATTGCTATAATGTCAGAGTAATTTACGTAATGTTTAAAAGTGTACGAATATATGTTCAGCATCCGTGTAACTTTGAGATACTTTGAAGCTACAGAATCACTGTAAGATGTAAAATGTTGTTTATTAACGGCACTTACAGCAAGCTCGTCCTCGATTCGAGTGACGTTGAGGAGAGGTTTGACCTTCTGCCAGAGTTTCCACCATGGCCACGTTCGCAGTTGCAAGTATTTCCTCAGGTTTCGCTGGACGACTACCAACGCGAGACGTTGTTCTTGGAGTTGCTTGTAATCCTTTCGAGACAAATAACCTCTAACGTAGGCCTGCATCCAGGAAACGATTTTGCTGAGTCGTTCATCACGGAACTCTTCCATTTGACCCAACACTCCGGCACGGAAAAACACCTGTTTATTTTAGATTCAAGAAGCGAGAAAAACACATCAATTAATGATTTTTCTTGGAACATTGCCCTTCGGTACTTTGATTATTCTACACGGGAAATTTGAGCAGAAAATTTGTGCTACAGAAGAACTGAATTAGTGGGAGTAATTTTCAGTCTTACAATGTCCAATAATTGACATTCATATACACACAAACACGTGCAAGCGCGCGCGCACGCACACACATACATGAAATGACATTATTGCTACTGTCATTGTGCTATCTATAAAAAAAAATCGCGCAGGATTCAGGTATCGGAGCTACGAGAATAACTGCACTAGAATTGTGTATATCAATAAGAAAGGAAAATTTTTTAAAATGTTGCATAATATTAACAACTGCAGAAATTGTCGAGAAAAGGTTAATTTAAATTAAATTCAGCTGTTTGGGAATCAAAGGAGAATAATCAAAGTAAAAATGTTTCTCTAGGTCAACTTTAAATAAATGAAGCGTTATCATGCAAGATTTAAGTAAATCATCCCACGCTGTTGTTCACGTATTAAAGTAGGAAGATACAGTCCATTCATCCGACACATTAAAAAGCAAAATAGAAATTACCTTGTACGTGTGATGCCTATTAATATATAAACGTAGCTGGACGTTAAAATTGATTTTTGTAATTAGTAATTATACAATAATTTGATTACGGTAACAGAATAAATCATACATAATATTAAAGAACAGAAGAAGGCGTGTGGTGGTAAATGTTTCATTTATATAAAGTGATATCGGAAAGGAAATCTTATAACACGAATAAAGTTGTGTGATTCTGGATACAAATATCTATATACTCATTTCAATTGGACATTCGAAATAATTTGAAAACGCTTCAAGCGTTTTGTACAGTGTCCAGCAGTATCGACAGTGCAAATTCATGTAAGCTAATTACTCATGCAAGAAGTTGAAATAGTTTACATAATTAATTATTTTTATGGGAATTGATACACTCACATTCAATTGACATTGGTGATTATAATAAGTAGAACCGGTAAAAAGGAAATCGACGATTACGAATTTAATAGTGCCTGCAACTTCATTTTCTAGAAAACTTTTAGAAAGCCTCGATGATGAAACTTCATTTTATGTTTTACACGAGGATACATCTCGTATACATTTATATCGTCGATACCGCCTCACCCTGTGTATAAATTATATGCTGTGAACAATAGCACGTATACTGTTTTCAATCCACATAGAAATTGTTTTTCGTGTATTTTACGATAGTGTATTGAATATTTATCCACGATTCAACAGACATTGCAAAAATAGGCATCATAATAACGTTAAATTCTATACGTTATATCGATTCCTATCATTCCTGTAACACCTTGAATAAAATAAAATTTAAGCTACAAGAAGCATTTATAACGAATCGATATCTTTTTGATACTGCTATTGTGCGGTTTTGTTTAATTTCAAGAAACTCGTATGAAATAATATACAGACCTCAAAACTTCTTCCGAATCTTTTACATGTGACAAAAAAATGAAAGGAGAACACTGATTGATAAGCTATTCTTAGCGAGAGCCTCAATAACATAAACAGAAATTTACAGATACTCCTTGTAATGGATACAAAAAGTGTCATTAAACCTTTCTGCTCATTAAATAATGGCAAGCACATATTTAAATCAATCGTAAAGGAAAAAAAAGTTAAAAAATTATTCGTTAGAAAAAGAAAAGCGTTATTTTCATATTGTGTGAAGAAAAATCGAAAGTTGAACCAAAGGTGTCCAATACCTTGGTGAGACCCATACGATATTGATCTGATTCCAAATTGATTGCATCCAGGATCAGTTGGGTTGCCTTTTGTGGTTCACAAGGTTCTTTGATGGCATTGGCGCACAGAATTTTGTATCTGCGGCGGTTCGTTTTATGGTGAGGAGGCACAACAGACAAGTTTATCACGCATGTTAGACACTTGCACATATATGATAACATTGTTATATTATTAAATTGGATAATTGGATTGTCTGTGATCCTTTTGGCATTCGATCCTTCTATTTGAGGATGTTCGAGAATTTCTAAAACAGAATTATACTATGCAATTGTTCGGTTGCCAAGCTACTTTTATTAACTATTGGCTGACCCTGACATCATATTCGCCATTCAGCTTCCAAATGGGGAAAGAAATCTGTTTTAGAAATTCAAACGATGTTTCGATAAAACTTGGCAAATCGTAAATGTATATAGCTCAGTCTAATGAGTATTGATTCCTTTTTGGGGTTAGGCACGTTTGCACGGCGTTATGAAACCTTTACACATGGCAGCATTGATTATTAGAACTATAACTTTTTCCTTAATCACGTTCATCGATCACCTTTCTATAGAAGAGTAATATCAATTATTTAATTTACAGAAATCAATGGATTCCCGACACTTCTCATCGTACTTTTAAATACTACATTCAACTAACTCCCTTTCACTTTGATTTCAACTTATTAACCAACTATTCATTAATCTTTCACTTTATCTGCGAATTTAATAAATTTATGAAAAAAATAATGTTACACGTACTATACATATAACAATTACCTATGCATGTCAAGAAGTGTAAAATTGTTTGAATAATTCTTCCTGTTCGTTTAAATAAAATTGTAATAATCCGATGTAGAATTCGATGTATTTTATAAACTATTAATAAGCAGAGCCACGTGTATAAAGTGTTTATCTTTTCAAGCAAACTGAAATATTATTCGAATACTGCAATGTTTCAACACATTCTGTGCCGTAAAACGAAAGAAACTTCAGGTAATCCCTTGTTGTGACAAATAGATCAGGCAGGACAGCAAATGTTAATTGATTGCTAAAGACAATTCCGTTTCATCTAGATACGATTATTTTAAAATGTTTCGATTAATCAATTTGCTCTCAACAGTGCCTCGAATGTACGAGTCATAGTTCAATAATCAATAAAATATCCTGTAAAGCTTGCTGTAACGCGAGAAAAAACGTGCCTTGGTATGTCCAAGACGATATTGATCGGGATCAAGACCGGATGATTCCAAGATTGCCGCAGCGGCCTTCTTCGGGTCGGAAGCCACTTTATCGACTGCTTGTGGCGCCAGGATCTTGTACCTAAAGGTAGGGGGTCACAAGGCAAAAACAATGATTTGGAGTCTATCAGCGTAAGGTAACCAAACATTTTACAGGGGAATCACAGTTGGTTTTTACGTGAAAATCCTCCCTCCATCGATTTTCGCTTCCTCGAGTATGTACTTTTCTGATGACCACGATGACGTTTTCATATTTGGTGGAGGTAACGCTTAAGGTTTACTACGTGCATTTATGAACATAATTGGTGTCAATTTACGGAATTCTAACGTCTATCTAAGAGGGCTAATCAATCTATAACGTCCAGGGGTGCTCGTGCATATTGGGGCATGGGGCGGAAAAAATGGGGCGTCAGAAAAAATTACATGGAATATTTGTATGTCTGAAAGCCTATAAAACGGGGAATTAGATACTTCTCAAAACACTCCTTCAACATTCGATAATTGGAACGTACTTAGCAGAATGAGACACGTCAAAAGCGTAAATATTTAGCTAAAATTACAAATAAATATAAAGTTGTACATTGTAATCGTTACGTAAACTACAATGAAACTCAAAAGAAGTAAAAATGAATGTAAAGTAATCGAAGTTAGAATAGACATTTCAAGATAGTATCCTAGTTACGCTAAAGGGTGTACTCTTAAACGTTTTCTCGAACAAAGAGAAAATATTCTGCGATGGGTAACAAAAGGAAACAAAGTACGAACAAAATCGCAAAATCAAGTTTTTTGAGGGTGTTGAACTAGCCTTAGTATGACCAATCCTGTAGCTGTCCGGATCAAGTCCGATTTCGTCGAAACATCTTGCCGCGGCCTTTTTCGGATCCGCCTCAGCCGTCATCGCGGCTGGCGCTAAGATCATGTAACTGTACGATCACAATATAAAGAGATCATTCCTTAATATGTTGTTTTTAATTGTTTGTCTCTAACTTTCTATCTACTTTTCCTGTTCCTCACTCAATATCTATTTTATAATTCAAGGTTGATGACATTTCGGCTTTTTTTTTAATTTTACTTAATAACGTGGTATAGTTAACGAGACAGATAAATTTATCGACAAAATAGAACACTTTGTCAAGTGAAAGTGTTCCACTGACGTAATAGAAGAGGTTGTTGCATGCTGAATCATGCCTTTTTATATTAGAATTATCAATAAACTTCTATAATTGCACGTTACACGAAAGTATAGTATAGTTGCCTAACTGTTGTATAAGTTTTAATAGTAAAATTGATTGGGGATTGAACCGGACCAGAATGTAATTTCAGTGATACGCTCAGGACATTTAGAATTTACCACCTTGAGCTTAAGCCTAAGAGTAAACTTAATTCAAGTACTGTGCAATAACAGCTGAGAATACAATCTCCTTTGCTAATAATATCTACTGTCGTCCATTTTGATTGACTTGTGTAACATTTATAAATTGCCACCACTATGTAAACTATTTGCCCCTTCACATTACTGTTACCCAATGCAAATGATAGTTCATTGAGTAGCAGCAGCCTAATCACATAATTTTGCACTATTCAAATTCTTTATTCCACTAAAACCCTGTTTAAAGTGGAATAAATTTCTCTTTCCATTAATCTAGAAATAAATCCTTCGTACTTGAGGTTGTAAGCATGTATACAAATTTCATGTTCAATTTCATAAAATAAAGTGCTTATGCTGTAAAGTATTTGCAATATTATTTTCAATTTCATTTACCACTAATGATGCTTAAATTTGGGAAAAGCCTTGGAAAATTTTTCAGTATTCTCAAGTTCGTCAGACAACCGTTCAAATGACTCAGTTAATTTCTCAAGAAATACATATGATGAAAAAATCTGAATCCTTACCGTAGCTTGAAATCAGGATACATCATTCGGTTAGGGAATCCTTTACGACAAATACGGATGCCTTCAAGTACACCGTTACATGTGAGCTGGTGCATAACAAGGTGAGAATCGATGACACCAGGCTGCTTCAATTCGTTGGGAATAATACAACGAACAAAATGTGGTTGAGTTGCCCTCAGTGTAGTCATCAAATTGTTCAATTGTTCCTTATAGGAGGATGATACTGTGGAGAAACCACCTCCCTTCTTGCCACGTCCGCCCTTGCCACCACCACCGCCACCACCGGCATCACCAGACTGTCCCGGATGGTCCGCAAAGATCTCGATCAACAGTTTGTTAGTGGATTTTTTGAATTGGTCGACCACCGTGTCGTTCAATGGGTCCTTATTCTTTTCTAACCAGCCCGTGATGTTATATGGTACCTGTTGATGAAACACTCGTTTAGCATCGTTTTTGTGTCAAGGAGAGGATTACTTTACAAAAAATTCTGACAGAAATTCTGTACTTTGAAAGAATGATGAACGTTTAACCGGTTTAGATGGTGATAGTTTGAAAATCGTATTCTGATTTAATATCTTAGCTAAGTGACTAGATAAATATCAGTTTTATGTACACGATATTATAAGTTCCACTACTTTACAACCAGTCAAAGGACACAGAAATTGAAAGTTCTACATGTAAATGCAGAGACAACATACGTTTCCAGCATAATGGCCAATAGCAAAGTGAGCTGCTTGCTGGCCTGGTTTCGGTGGCTTGGGTTTCAAGTAGTTAGGACTCTTGCCAAGATGGTTGTTGTTCAACTTCTCCTCGAAGGTTTTGTCAGTGGCTTTCGGGAACATAGATTCTTCTTCAAGAATTGACAGGATTCCCATAGGCTATATTTGAAAAAGAAAGAGAGCGTTAAGTTCTGCCCTATTCACGAAACAGTGTTCTTTTCTTAAGAGTACCGTTCTCTTTACAAGTGCAAAGTTTTGTGCCATAACGTGACACTCAAAGATATAAAAGAATCGTCTCTAATATCGTCTAACAAAAGAAAAATAACAATTAGTACACCAAGTTCATAATGGAATTGATCACTATTACTTTTTTGACCGATAGACAGCTATACTGAACTGCAACCTTGTGTGATTATTACACACTTAAGAAATTACACGATTAAATCGACGTTACTCTCAATTTTATACTTTAATGTTAAATAAACCTTGAAAGTTACTGTATTTGCAGTTCATTTTTTTATCAGTACGTTGTTTTACTTCCCTTATGATCTAATTAAAGATCAACGTAGGAAAGTACTTCAAAAGCAAATTTCTGAAGTTTCGACAGAGATTTCTTGTTTTGGAAATAAGGGGACCGGAATTCACTGAAAGATCTGTCCCGAATTTGTTTGCTGATACATTTATTTGTCTTTAGTTAGTAACAGCATATTCTAGAAAAAACTTCATTCTTATTTCGTTCGACTGATCGATCAAGAATTCCTGGCCGTTGATTAATTCCACTCGTTTACAAAAACACATTCACAAAGAGGCATGCGTGTAGGCGCGACACAAGAGAAACTCGCATGCATGAAATGTTCAATTAAATTTTACCTATGCTGGTCCTTAATTGATTCCTCAATTACCTGCTGATGTATCATACTTATCGTTTCTACCAAATCGATCATTTCACTTGTGACAGAATTTTTGGTACTCTTTAGTTTATAATTATTATTTGTTTAAAGCAACTGGTCGTATTTTTTAGTATGAAGTTTGTATAAAGCACTGGCAACATGCATATGTACAAATAGAGACGCGATGCAAATAAGAAGAATTTTACTTTGATCAGGATGTTCCCGCAAAGTTTACGCAGTTATAATATGAAAGAGGTGAGAAATAGGTGAGATTAACAGAAATGAAGCAATAGGAAGATACAAGCAGTAAATTTTGCATGCTAACGCTTGCTGCTGTAGTATCGAAACGTCGTCTGTATAGTCCCTGCAACTGTCTTCTCTTTCGCAATGAGTCTATCCAATATCAGAAGCCGTCGACCTTTCTTTCATCCCTGGTCTTTCATGCCACGGATTAACAGTACCTTCTCGATCAAATCGATTGTCTGCTGAAGATCCATCCCAAAGTCAATGAATGTCCATTCGATTCCTTCGCGTTTGTATTCCTCTTGTTCGAGAATGAACATGTGATGGTTGAAGAATTGCTGAAGCTTTTCGTTGGTGAAGTTGATGCAGAGTTGTTCAAAACTGTTGAACTGCTCGTGACCAAGCAGGGGAAAAGCAACGAAACAGAAAACAAAGGAGAAACACAGCCGTCATTAATGCTGCTTATATCCGATACGATTTGGAAATTACGATTGGGGTTCTACGACATATTGTCTTGGTTTACTTTCTCGTAGGGTGATAGTATTTGGGACTAGTATGTAAGCAGGACAGAACAAAATTTGCCGTTACATGCCCTGAGGAATAATTCATTTTTCAATATTTTTGTGCGCTGTCCATTCTTATTAAGGGGTCATGCTCGGTCAGAAATTAAAAAAAAATCGATTTTTCTCTTTCTACATTTTCTTTAAGTACAACATCTCGAGAATATTCTGTGCAAGTTTCAAGGTAATCCAATTAAAAATGACAGAGTAACAGGCGTTAAAAAATGAACATTTTATATAAGTGTAAGCTTGACTTGAAACTTTGAACGCGTTTTTCTCGAAACTACATTTTTCAAATCGGTGATCAACATTTCTCGAATACTACTGTGTCGATTTACATGAAGCCTTTTGCGCCTTATTTCAAATCAGAAAAACTTGACCTTGAACGAAGGATTCTTTTGTTTGTTCCATACTTTTTTTTTAATTGACCAAAAACGAGTGATTTTTTAGGTGAAAATCGCACTTTTTCAGAAAAACGTCCGCTATTTTGTTCCTAATCAATATTTCGAAAAACTCCACGTTCAATGACAAGATTGGTTCTTCCATTACATAAATCTTACTGAATTTTTAATTTCAGATGAACCGTTACGAAGTTACAGTGATCACGGCAGACTACTTTTTGTGAAGAGACATCCAGGATATCGCTCACGATTTATTTACTAATAAATATTTTTAAATAAAAAAATTACCATATAATCTATAAACTGCAATCTTTGGAACACAAACACAGTTTTTGAAAAAGGTCTTATAGTTTTCGAGAAAAAAATTCCCAAAGGACACCCTTTTTTCGGCCTCCTGACTGAGCATGACCCCTTAATACATCGCTCTAATCGTGAAAGTAATTGAAATTTTTATCTTATTTATGATTCGAATTCGAAAAACCTTAGGAAATGTACACCAGGGGGAGGGGGAGACATTCTTGAACATAGGTTTACTTAATACGCATTAATTGTAAAGATGATCAACGTTTACTGACTCAGCTTTGTTTAAGTAAACCTTGCTTCGAGGTAAACGATAAATAACGACCTCAAAGGATTAATATTTATGTTTGAATGTGAGGTGTAACTTCAATAAAAAATGTACTAAACATTTTGTTCAGCTGTTGCAAGTAGTCAACGCTACCACGGGAACTCGACCGGCAGACTCGCGCTCTGATTGGTCGGGGTTTTTTGTTAATATCTCGTTAACAAAGTCTCGGATAACATTTTTGCTAAGGAACAAGTTATTTCAAATCACTCCAGGAACCCCTCATTTCCGGGAGTGGAAGCTATTTTGGGACACCCTGTGTATATAGACATATATAAAATATTAAGTTACAATGTTTAAGTTCGGTTCGAATGTGAATATCAACTATTCATTTCTCCAAATCTTACTTTAACAAAACAATTTTTCTTTATCTCTTTTATCATTTGTTCGTATTTGTTGAAACATTTGAATGGCTTAATTTTCAAGAGTCGTACGTAAACCGTGTTTAATGAACTTTGTTCATTGCTTTGGATGAATTAGTTCAGAGGCAAAGTGAATCACAGGCACGACATTAGTGCCGTTGTTGTGGGGGTGTGCAAAGGGAAGCGAAAAAAAAAACAAGGGAAAGCAGGGTGATGAAAAACAAAGAACACTGAGGTAAACGTATCAGGTGTCTTTGATACTTGTGGCGGTAATAACAGTAACAACCAATAGCTTAAAAAATTATGATACGATGGGGTAAACGTCCAGTCGATGGTAAGCAGACACAAACAATGAGTCAATAATCTACCACCGCAAGACTGACGACCGACCACTTCGGGAACTTCAGATTCCGTTTTCGGTCAAAGCTCTTGGCAAACACCAGTAGTCATATCCATTGATCAGGCCGTTGATCGTTTTCTTGATCGTTCGTTGTTTTTTGTATCTTTGTGAAAGTGTACATTATACCTTCTCAATCAGTTCAATACAAGCGGCCAAGTCCATGCCGAAGTCAATGAATTCCCAATCGATGCCTTCCTTTTTGTACTCTTCTTGTTCGAGTACGAACATATGATGGTTGAAGAATTGTTGTAATTTCTCGTTGGTGAAGTTGATGCAGAGCTGTTCAAAGCCATTGAACTGTCGTGTTTACAGCACAACGCGCGCGCAGGGTCGTGCATGACGCAGCATGAAGAATGAGGTAGGACGAAGAAAGGCACAAGGAGAAACAGAACAGAAAAACAAAGGAACAAAAGAACCATCAGTATAGCAAAATCTATTATTTTCTCGATTGTTTTCGGTGACATGGTTGTTGTCTTATTCCTTTGTAGTTGTAATAGATGAACACTGATGTAATTGGTAGATGTACATAATTTCGGGTGTGTGACGGGTTTGTAGACTATGAAGATATGTCAATGTCGGAAAGATCATTGAAATACAGGTTTCTATGAAAGTATCAAGAATCAAAAAAGTTCAGTCTTTGTAAAAAATAAACTATCTACAATCTGTACTGTCTATTCACGAAATGCTATTATTCCATATTATAGGAATGTTAGATTGTTTATCTTAAATTTACGATAATAAAGCATTCCTCTTGCGGGTTTATCAAAATTTGTCTTTCGAAAGCAATTTTTTTTTACCGATAACGGTTGGTGACACAGAAACGCGTGAATTTTTATGAAACACAATCTTAACAGTAGGATTGTACTGTGTCAAAGTTTTAGGAAGGACTTTGTATGCAAATACAAAGGGTACAGTACACTGTACTACTAATCTGTAATACTAATCTGTATGTCTGACAGGTCTCGAAAAAATAACTTGCAACACTTTGTGTGCAACCTTTTGTTCTTCTTGTTCTTGCAAATAACATTGCAAACAAACAACTGAAATGGAAACGAAGTTTGTTCTACATTGACTCAATGTTTTATATTTAAAAACTTCGATTAATTGTAAATGCACGCGGGTGCGTGTGCCAATAGTGCAAATTATTAAAGAATAGTGTAGAGGTTAAACCAGAGCCTCGTATGACCTAATAAAAAATTCAATGAATCTATGAGCAACCTAAGACTGAATGCCACCTTGAGATACGATTAGTTTCCAAGATATGCATACATACGTGTATAAATTCAAATGGAATTTGATTATGAAACTAGGTCAATAATTGTTCCGTTCTGAAAATTTCAGTAAGTGATGATAGTTGTGTACGTAACTATTACCTGTACTTGGCATAAAAAGTGTCAACATTCAATTTTTGTTCTCGAATCTATTAAAAGATTTCATTCTTGTGTTTATATATATCAGCAAAGCCATTGTTCTGTTGACGAAATTTGATCTGTAATATCGATTGGACCATTCTTGTAGAGTTTCTCGTTCCAAAGACTAATTCGGAAAACACGAGTTCCTGTAAAAATCCACAAAGTTGAGCAAGAATGGCACATTACGTGAAAACTAAAAGTGCTAGAAAGTTTAATGCAGTCTTGAAAGATAAATGAGAGCTTCCTGAAAATGCCAGTGTATGAACGTATAAAATTTTTGTGATTTTTAATGCTTGTAAATGGCTATCAATGTTTAAAGAAGAGCCCGTATGCGTACTTTCTAAGTTTCTACGCACTATTTTTGCATTTTTACGGAAAATACTTTCTCTAGCACGAATTGCATACAGAGTATCGAATTCTATAGACATTTCTGAAGAAGAAACCATCCAAAGAAATTGTCGGAATTGTTTTTAATTTAGGCAGGTCGAGAAAATCCCCGTTGGTAATTTGTACACGATATTTTCCCGCCATGTGGCCATTGCTCGGTTTCCCGACTGGTTCAGTTTTACATTTCCATCCTCACTGAACCTCAGAAAGTTATATTACATTTCTATCTCGAACTGTCAGAAGTATTAAACAATGAATTTATTAAAAGAAGATGGCTAAATAATAATTAGATATACTTCGCGTTGCCTTCAAGTATTGTATGTATAATGAATTTCAAATATTACAATATTTGGGAAAATTTTCCAAATTTTCCAAAAGCATAATAATAAAAATCTTCTGAGTTTATAAAAAATTGTGCTTGTTTCTTAACGGTTTCGCATCAACAAGTCATATGTATTCGTGCATTAAAAACCTGACCAAATTAAAAACTGTTCCGACACTTTTTCTGCATGGTTTCTTCTTTAGAAATATCTGCAGTATCCGATACTAGCTACCAAATTAGTTGTTGGCAACGAAAATTCCATACAAATGCATAACTAGTGCATGAAAAGTATGCTCGTCGGCTTGTTTTTAAAATTTGATGGCTATTTACAAGCATTCGGTACCACAAAATTTAACAACTGTACAAATTAGTATACATATTCAGAAAGCTCTCCTCTATCTTTTAAGACAATATTGAACTTTCTAGCGTTTTTAGTTGTCACATAATAAGTACGTCATTTTTGTTGAAAATCGTGCGTTTTCACAAAAACTCATGTTCCTCAAGAACTGAGAGTGATAGAACAATTCTGGTTCCGGATTCATGTTTGATGTGATGGACAGTGTTATCAAACGAAAGAATATTCGTAGCCAATATGATGGCCAACTTTTGAAAAAGGTAAGAAGGAAATTTCACTTCCCGAGTAAAGTGTCACAGGACTTGGATGGTGTGAAGTGAAGTGAAATGAAATGACATGAAATGACATGAAATGAATAATAACTTTTGTTGCCTGCGCGAGAAAAGGAAGAGTTTACTTCTCGCTAAAACGTGAAACCACACGGAAATGAAGAAAAACCAATCCACGATTGGTTAGGCCAATCCATGAAAACAGTGGAGATCATTACTGCAATTTGTTGTAATAAGCGTTAATTTTGCAATTGTTATGGATCCAGGTGGTCCTGTCACCGATCCTTATGCTGCATTTTTGTCTGCTTTTTTCCGTATGGCTGGATTCGTCTATGGATCGGTTGCCATGATCGATTCATTCGTCTTTTTTATACCTTCTCAATCAACTCTATACACGCGAGGAGATCCATGCCAAAGTCTATGAACTCCCACTGAATGCCCTCCTTCGTATACTCTTCTTGTTCGAGGACGAACATATGGTGGTTGAAGAATTGTTGAAGCTTCTCATTGGTGAAGTTGATGCAGAGCTGCTCGAAGCTGTTAAACTGTTCGAGCAACAATAGTATTTAAACTGCATCAATTGTCACTGTGCTACAGGCCCAGCCAGTTCATGCTTTTTTATGACCTTTCTACTTTCCTCAAATATACTCGATAGATTACCATAACCTCAGTATTTTTGTCATTGATGTCCGTTAATACTGCGGACCATTGGTCAATGTCATGGCAAGTCAATCAGCAATTGTCAATGCATACTCATTTACGAATACGTAATAATATGTAGTACAGATCAGTCTTATGACATTTTTTTCTCAGCTGATTACCAAAATGTACAAATAATATTTTTAATCAATTTTTCTGAGTTGAATGTTTCATGATCAACTGATCTGACGTAATATTTTACAAACATCTACGATTACTTCACTCAAAAGACATTGGTCCTAGAGACAATATTTTGTTTTGTAATAATTCGTCTTTACAGTATATGCAAATATAACGGCAGGTTCTACGATGCTGTTTTGTAGGTAATAACATACAGTATTGGAAAATGTTCAAATATTTGGTTCATTATAACCAAATATAATTTTTCATTTAAATACTCGAAAATTTTAGTCATTCAGGCAAGCATAATGAATTTCCCAGAATTCATTATGTAATCGTACTCAAATCATTTCAAGTACAATATAAATACGAAAAATTAGTTAAACATACATGTAAATCAGGGATGAAAAATTATTTCGGCCCTATTTTACACGTACGTTTCAGATATGTATGTATTACCTCTTTCGTAAGATTCGCATCCAAACCGTTGGGGGACACTCATTTGCTAAGATATTAGTGTACTTTCAAATAACTACTTGCCGGATAAACTACTGGTTGGATAACCGCCCTCACAGAAATTGTACATCTGTACCGTCCTGTTCGTTAATGGACAGTTGGAAATACAGAATATTTTGAAAATGTTATTCAATCAAGTACCAAGAGTTTTAATCTACACTACTCTACGCGTCAGCGTGAAGTCCACTGTTTTTATAATTTTCCAAAATAGAAGACGGAAATAGTGAGCGAAAAGTGGTTTACAACAACGTCACGACGATTCAATGATTGCTTACCAGATTTTCTTCTTGTAGAGATGCCAGTAATTGTAGGTATTGTGACTCAAAATCATGCTATGATACGAGGGGCTTGATAACGTATTATACATACATACTCGAAACAGGACAATATACTTTTCATGTTAAATTCTACACCAAAAAAGGGTCGAAAATATTTGGAACGATGAACATTCATGCACTTCCTAGAATGTATATCAAAATTTAAATTAGTAATACGATGCAAAAACTTCCAATGTTCATAATGGTGCGGAATAATGGATTTTCCAAGGGTAAACATTCGTTCAAATTAAGAAGAGTGGTTAGAACGAATTCAAATTTTCAGGAATAATTGAAATCATTGTCGTTACGAAACCTTTGGTAAAAACATGTATACACACAGTTTTGAAGACGAGGTATGCATCTAAAGGGATTTCAAACCAGAACATCTATTGCCAGATAAATTTAAGGCACTACAAATAATCTAAGAGCAAATTTAATTCATCTTTGAATCTTCAAAACAGCAACTAATTTGTATTATCTACATGGGGTGACAGTGATAAATGCTAGACACATAGGATAAATCTCCTAATGAGATGAAGTAACAATTAAGGAATAGTTTTCTAATAAATCTTCCAATGGGACTCCCAACGAGAGCACATAAAGAAGTGAAGAACCAGATAAGGGAGGAATCGTTCAAGGAGGAAACTAAACAAATTGAGAGTTGTCATCACGTTTCTGTACATAAGGTTACCTTCTCAATCAACTCTATACACGCGAGGAGATCCATTCCGAAGTCAATGAACTGCCAAACAATACCCTCTTTCTTATATTCCTCTTGCTCGAGTACAAACATGTGATGGTTGAAGAATTGTTGCAGTTTTTCGTTGGTGAAGTTGATGCAAAGTTGTTCGAAACCATTATACTGAAGAACGAAATGAAATGTAGAATGTTCATTTGGTGCAGACCGAACTAATTCATATTTAAGGAACACGTAATAACGGGGGAATGTCCGAGTACTTGACACCAAGTTTGTTTCATTTCTGTGAAGAACAATTAGTAATCTGTATATCACAAATGATGAATGTTGAATTCTTGCATATTATCGTGAAGAGTATAGAGCTAGATTAATTGTAACGTGTTAATAATTTTGTCGTGGACACTTTTGTGACACACAACTCCTATATCTATACATATAATCAAGTAGATGTGATACCAAATTATTCTTTCAATCCGCCGTAACCGATGGCAAATAATATATCTTCCGAATCATCCGTTGTTAATATGATGTGTGTCTAAAAGTACTGTGAAACAAGTTGTTACGCTTTTGTGTTTGCGATGATCCTATATTCTTTTAATCACGTTGACGATCCCTTATTTATGTTCCGGTAAACATTTCTTTAACATAACCGTTTGAAAAATGCATTTAATAATCTTTTAATATTTTCATACTTTGACTCTGCTTACGTAAATAATTTCTTAACAACAATATTTAATAACAACTTTTTAGTAAAAGCCAGGGAAAAAAAAAATAAAAAACCTATCTTTTATTCTGTACAATATGTTCTCTACTTTTTCAACACGTTGGAAAAAGTATATGTACGTGTACGGTTTAGATAAAAGCAATAATTTCAAGTAGTCTCTAAATATTTAAGGTAATTGTCAGCTACATCTTGTTTTACTCCCTTATCCTTAGAATCCGAGGTAATCTGATCTACAGTGCTTCCATTTATAGAAGTTTAATTTAATCAAAATATTAATAGTATGATATAGACGACAGAAAATACTGATTTTCATGACGACAAAACTATTTAAATTAAGGGAATCGCCAACAGTGATTATTGGGACATGTGTATACGAGTGTGTGTTTATTAGAGGAAACTTACGTCGAAGATCTCGAAACCGGCAATATCCAGTACACCAATAAAGTGCTGTCTCTTCTGCTTGGTGTCCAAGGTCTCATTACATTTCTTCACTAACCATTTGAACAGCCTATCAAACATGGCTTTCGACATGGCACCCACGGAGTATGCTACTTGATCCTTGTTACGACCTTGTGTCACAAACTCGTTACCGACCTTGATCCTCGGTTTCAACAAGTTCTTGTAGAGATCGGCACAGTCGCAACCAAGCAACTTAGCAACTCGTTCACCCTCCTACAGTGACAATTCGTAGAAGTTGTAAAAGAATATTTAAAAGCTTATTAGAATTATTTAATTGTTAAGTATTTGAGTATTAATTCAATTTAATATGTACAAAAAGATTCTGCTTCCTATGTGTATCAACAAAAAAAATGGTAAACGAGTAGGACGAAATGCTAATAATTCAGAGGATTTCAACCAATACAAAATATGACATTTTTATTCGCACAGCATCGAATGTAGAGCAGTTGAAGTGGAAAGAGTCCGACGGCACGCAAGACCTGCTCTTTTTCGTTCTGCTACCTACCTCCACTGCTGTAAATTTAGTATTATTTGAATAAGAGTGTCATATTTTGTCCTGGTTGAATTCCTCTTAATGTCCTCTGCGGTATAATGGAAAGAAAAATTACACGATGCCATTGAAAATTCTCAAGTTGACTGTGTGTGTGTTCACTATGCATAATGATGTATTTTCGAAATGTTTATTATCGTTATATGTTGTCCACTTAAATGAGACAAAATTTTCGTAATAACCTTTTCAATTATATTATGTGAAAGAATAAAATCGTATCTGCTAAATTCAAGTACAGTAAATCATCGTTGAATGTTCGAAGGCTCTTCGGCACTGAATGTTTAGACGTCATCCCCACCACTGGGCACTTGACTGTTTCCACGGGGACCTTCCCCACAGTGGTGGTGATAACCGTCATCAATGATTTACTGTAGTACTAGAATAATCTTGACTAGCCAATCAGTAGAAATCGGAATATTTTTACAGATATAATGTAGAAAATGCTAAGTACCTCTGTGCCATCAGCTTCAGCCTGTTCTTCACGACCCCTTTGTTTGAATTTCATACCACCCATGTGCATGACAGCAGCGGTGATTTTGTAGATGTCGTTCTTCTCTTCTTGGGTGAAGCCCAGCACATCGAAAGCTTGCTGTTATCAGGAATTGTAGGGTCAGAAAAAGTTTTCTAATTTTTTTGAAAATGAAGCAGTCAGTAAGCAGAAGAGATTTTTATATAAAAGTTAACGTTTTGTTTCCACATAAATTATTACTTGAAAAAGAGAGAATTATACATATCTATCACTCAGAAACAAAGCGTTTCAGAGTACAATACTATGAATTTATGAAAGCACTTCTGATACGTTCGAAATTTATTATTGGACAAAATACTGAATTGTTATGAGGGAAAGCACACAAAAACGGCACAAATAGCAATGAAATTTAAGCCTGAAAGCGAGCTTGTTCTTTGATGTTTTTTTTTCTACACGAACTACCAAACAGAACAGCCAATGAAAAGCACAAAAAATTAAAGTTATAGGGAACTTCGAGATGTTACACTCGTCTAAAATATGTACCCTAATCCATGGCGGGTGTCCCTCTTTATTCTTTAAAATTTCATGCTTTAAGCCATATTTTAATTGCCAAGCTGATGACAATTTGCCGAAAGAGCCGTAAGGAAGAAGCGTATTTTTAGAAAAAGCTAAGAAGCGGAAGCTATGCTCGTATTAAGTAACTAAACTACCTAAATTTGTATTCGTATACGGGGCGCCAAAATCGAAAGTTCTATAAAACTAATATAAATGAGGAAATAGATATAAGACAGTAAACTTTATACAGACGACAAAGGAGGATCGATGCTTCTTTCAGGTTCAATCGCTTCTACATACAATGCGATTGGCCTCCTTCGTTGATGTAAAAGTACAAATTTTAAATCGTTCTTATGTTACGCCATTTAGAGAGGGTCCCCAAAGAGCCCTCGCTTTCTTCAGGTACGACACTACCATCCACCTCAAATTCACGTGTTTTCAAGGTTGAAGCAAGAAACCGCTTCTCTGAAGTACGAGGCCGACGTTCGACCAAGCGTCAAGAATTTCCATCTTGAGGCTGTCTCTTTTTTTCAAGCGAATCAATAAGAATTTACCAATTCTACCAGGATTGGAAGGTCAACTCGCACCACAAAAGTTTTTCTTGGAAAAATATTTCGTGATCTTCTCTAGGATTCGTTTACCTCACGACTGACACCTTTTCAGAAAGGTTCCATGTAGAATGAAATTTTGTTAAGTAAATTATAGAATGTTTCGACAACTATAGGATATATTATAGACATAAGATAATCGAACTGTGGATAGGAAAGTATCGATATCTGGGAGTGTCAGACGATTGGTACTAATCATACTTTCTATGTAATTTCAGGTTACAAACTGAAATGGCCTAAATAACTGTGGAAAACAATGAAACGACAACTGAATTATTGGAATTTCAATTTCTATGTACATGGAGTTTCAACGGAGAAATAGTAACGAAAAATTTTATGATTCGCTCGTACGTTTGTTCTTAACCGAAACTGACCATTCGCAGCACAGCTTATGACCAATGGTCTGACCAGACATATAATGTTTCAGAATCCATACTCCAAAAATTATATAAACTTTGTAAATACTTTGTAATTTTTAAATGTATTTTTTTAACATTTTCCTCGTAATCATAGAAATTAAATAATACTTCAAGGTAACATAAAATAATAGTGTTAATGAATTTCTTCAAATGGCAATAGCAAATATTTTTTAAATTGCTACCTGGATAAAATTAAATTCGTTACTATTTTTCATTTCTCCCCGCACTACAAGAAGGAAATGGCTAAAAACGACATCAAAGTCGATTGTTTTACAGTCTACAAAGGATAATATAGATATCTACTTTCATAACAACGTATGTACACGGAAGAAGGTAAAGGTGAGGTGCGATAATATAGAGTCTGGAACAAGTGGGACTACGAATTAATTTTCTTTTTCTTGTTTTAAGGGCTTACGTCCGTCAGTAGACATTCCTCGCCGTCGTCGACGTTGGGGATCGTGATTTTTCCTTGAGACACGTTCCCATAGTCGTATATGTTGTTGGACAAGAGACACATGGCTGTGAAGCATTTCGAAGAATATAAATTATAGTTGAGCGACACGATTTGGGGCTAAAATTATTTGCTGCACGTAAATCCCAAATCACTTATGATGTTTTCATTGGTTCATTCCATCGATTTTTTCGTTCCTTGACCTAAGAAGTCGCCCTCCTTCGAGAAAAGTAGTCTAATGGTTATTTGAAACTTCGTTGGTTTTCGAAATAATCACTGTCGGTAAACATCGAACGACAAGAATGAATATTTATGTCATGACCAGTTAATATTTTCTCCAGCTGTAGCAGATGCGTGGCATAATACTGGTGCAAAAAAAGTGGCGAGTCAGAGCTGATCGGGGAGCGGGTACACTGGGGGTTTAATAATTTCCTCGAGTCAAATTTTTCCCAATTAAAATATTCGTTTCTTCCCCCAATCCCCCCGCATCCCGATTGCGGCGGCAGGAAGCTTTCGCAGGCGGGGCGCGAGGGGGTGACAAAAACCCCGGTCCATCCTTTCCGCTACCTTACACTCCATGATGATCTTTTCCATTCAAGAGAATGCTATTAAGCTAGATCCTGTGGTTCTACGACAGGAGCAGAGTTTCATTGCATAATTTTAAAAGGTCGATTTCTACTGCACATAATTGCAAAGATAGTTGAAAGTTGACCGAGATTTCTAACGCACCCTGGGATTGGACTTACGTCCGTCTCCTCCATGTCCGCGGCGTCGTTGACTCCAGGAATTCTGGTCTTACCCTGGCTAATGTACCAATAGTCCCCGATCCGGTTGCTCAGTAGGGTTAATTCTGCATTATTTTTCTCGGTTTAAGCTGCCTGCTTTAACGAGCGACTATATCATTGAAACGTATCACTTTGCAATTTTCTTCAATTTCATATTTAACGTTGTTTATTGGCATTTAGTTCTCGATCGTGTTTCACTACTTGAGACTCAAAAAATGTCCCTAATAATAATACTAGTTATTAGGGATAATTCGTGATTGCAATATGATACGTCTAAAAAAGAAAAGAACAACAAATGCCAGATTATTTGCGATAGGTAAATGCTGAAAAAGAAAAAGAAGAAGAAGAAGTAGAAGAAGAAGAAGAAGAATGAAGAGTGTATATAGACTGATAGAATTGAAAACAAAGACGACAAGTCTGCTGTTGTATTCATGACTCTTGTCGAAAATACTGTGCGTGTTAAAACGAATATGAGTTGGTTACATTTTAATAAGTAGTGGCATACCGAAAGGCTGAAGTAGACAGATAGAAAACAGATAAGACAGGACAGAAAGGAAATATACGGCAAACAGCGGACAATCTGAACATATAAACGATACTGCCCATA
>NW_015374427.1:4211-30536 GCF_001272555.1 Dufourea novaeangliae | reverse complement strand
AGCGTCTTACTTTTCATAGAATAATAGAACACTAATAAGAGACGGGGTCACGTGAAAGTAACAATTTTCGAGGTGGAATTACATTTATTATTTTTAATTCTATCATCAAGAATTTACCAAGATGATAAAAGTGATCCTATTCAATTTCATCCTGCTATGTACTGAACTAAACGGACTATTCTTTTAGGCTAATTCAATTGATTTCGTTATACTTTATCTCTTTCGCTGCGTCCCCATCCCCACTATGTCGATCGACAAAACCAGTCGGCAAAACCGATCGGCCTATTTTGTGTCTCCATTATGCCGAGCAGCCTGTTGTCACGTGCCGATAAGATATCCCCATATGTTCGGTTTTGCTGATTGGTTCTGCCGGTCGGCATAATGGGGACGCAGCTTTAGTGTGAAAGTGCATCATTCAACCTCGAAAATCGTATTGTAAAGTGCTTGGCCGGTCAAAGGGAAGCACTTACATCAGTAATCAAAAGTTCCTCGCCGTCATCGAGGCCAGGGATTGTCGTCTTGCCTTGCGATACAAAGTAGTAGTCATTGATGTTGTTGGACAGCAGCAACATCTCTGCAGGTGACCAAAGAGGAAACAAAAAACATGCGGGCGTTAACTACAACTGAGGGTGCCACGTTTTTCAGTGGCTTTCCTTCAAGATTTATCTAAAAGTTTTATCCTTTCATAGGCTCTTTTTTGAAAACGATCTTGTAGAAAAATCGTTTAATGTTTGCTAGAGCTGTTTTACGAAGCTCTTTTAAACTCAATTTCCTTAAATTGTTCGCTTCTTTGTCTATACGAATTTTCATGCGATAATTTACACACTTTCGAAATAAGTATCATATTTAACGTATTAAAAGAGAAGCATAACAATATATGAGTAAGGTTTCTACTTAAGGAAACAATACACGGTACAATTTTCTCATGTACCGTTCTATAAGATCCTTCCCCTCCATGTATAATGGGTTTAATTCATAATGTGGGAAAGTCCTGTGCTTAAAAGGACCTTAACAAATGTACGCAGGTGTTTCTGCTTCAAAGGAATACAAATGTCATTTTTACAAACATTCCACTTAAAAAGAAATTCAGGAAAAATTAAAACGAGGACACGGAAACGGAACCCTGGCATTCTTCTCTTTCCGTCGGAACATTAAAACCAAACATACTCTAAGTTTACGTAGGAAAACGTAATCATCAAACTCAAAAGAAGGGGGACACAAAAGATGTAAAAGGAAGAACAACAAAAGAAGCCACAAAGGATATGAACCACGAGTGGGTACAGCAGAAGGGTCGAAAAAAAAAAATTCAATAAGATAGAAAATATGAGATTGGAGGGAGTGATGCGTAGCCCTGGCATGATTGTCAGGTTCTTACGTCAGTCAAAGTACACTCCTCGCCATCATCGACATTTGGGATCGTGGTCTTGCCCTGAGAGACGAAGTAGTAATCTTGGATGTTGTCCGACAGGCAGCACATCGCTATATCGAACGAGGATCAAAAAAGTGAAAAGTCTGATAAAACGAAAGAGGAAGGTCCACAAAATAATCGACTCGCGGTGAAATTATTTGTGCGATAAAACTGTAAACTACAAGGAGTCATGTAGTTATGTAGTTTCCGCTGCAGTTTCATTCACCTTTTTCCTATTTACAAGCGTGGTTATTAAATAAGGAACAGGAGGGTACCGATGGTAGTACAGATACATTGCTAACTTGAATAGGTGTCTCCTTTAAATTCAATAACAGATACGGTCCAACTGTGAGATTTTCTAAAATAAATTTAAGAGTAAATAGTACACAGAATTTTGGTATTTTCTGCATATTTCTGCATTGCGTTATGATGATCTAATTGTGTTATCATATCGACACCGAGTATGTTTTAAGCTAACAATATATAATATGTACTTTCCAGTTAATCGTATAATTTTTCGCAAAAAACAGTGAAAAGGATTACTGGTTGATGTCTTCGTGATTCCCCTCCCATTATAGGCAATAGATATATACTTCCCAACTTAAACGATAAATCGCTGCTTGAATAAAATACTTTTTATACCATTGAATTAGATTAAATTTGTGTTAATAATTAATATTGGATAATAATTAATTCGTAATAATGGAGTCTGAGTAGTCTTACCCTTCAAACCATTAACAGAGCCGGACATCATTTGGTAGAAGATATGGTATGAACGCTCCAGAGTCTGTTGGGAGATGACACGTGCTTTCTCCAGTAGATCTATATAAAACAGATTGTATTATTTTTACAGTATAGGTACAGTTTCGAAGCCGTTAATGCTTCTGTTGTGTCAGTATACTTATTTTATTTCCTCGAAAGTAGTAAAATTGCGTTGTTATCGAAAATAAATCATGATGCAATTGTTTCTTGTCTGATATAATATGACTGCCATAAAAAGACGTAATGTCAATATAAACGTAAATAAAACGATTCGATTACAAAACTAGTATATATGTGCGAACAGAATCACTAACTATAAACCAACTACATTCCTTTCTAAATAAGTCTATCTACGTAGCTAAGACTGCACTGAAATATAGTACAAATTATACAGCGATTGTATTTAGTCCAATGAAACTCTCAGTCGAAATGAATATGCATTATAGAATATAAAATCTGGTTAAATCGAAATAAATTAATAATAATCTACAAATGGAAGCTTACAGGTTTCGATGTCAGCACCAGCCAATTTTCCAGATGGACCAAAGTGAATACGAATGAATTTACCCTATTCAACAGTAAAGAGGAGCGAAATAGTAATTAGTTTAATGTAGACAGGGCATTTTATACAACATGTAGTATGAGTATCGCGTGAAATAAGTGAGCACCAATGGCAATTTTATTTCCAACACTGATGCTTCTTCTGTGTACAAAAATCATGGAGAAAATTAACTATACTTGATACTTATTTTCTGCCATATTTACACATCATTATTTAATGCGCATGAAAGTGCTATTGTAGTTAATAAGTTATATACATAATTTATATTATTAATTGCTTGATTCTAGAATATATCTAACAATTCTATAGTGTCCAAAGGTATGAGAGTGGGGCAGAGAGAGAGAGAGAGAGAGAGAGAGAGAGATAAAACTTACGAAACGTGAGGAATTGTCATTACGGACGGTCTTGGCATTACCGAACGCTTCCAATACGGGGTTTGTCTGTACAACTTGATCCTCCAGGGAACCTTTCTTTTGATTCGCCTCATCAGCTTTCTTAGTCGAAGCACCGACGGTAGCGAAGTACGCAATTACTTTCTTCGTATTCTCAGTCTTTCCAGCACCAGACTCACCAGTGATGAGCATAGACTGATTTTCACTGTCTATTAACAGAAATGTAGATATGAGATTTAGTGATTTTGTGTGCACTGATGGTATTCTTACATAAAACTAATGATACGATATACATACTGGTCAACATGTTCACGTATGCTCCGTCAGAAATGGCGAAAATATGTGGTGGCACTTCATTACGCCTTTTGCCTCGGTATAATTTTGCGCATCTCGATGTATACACAGGGAAACGTTTGTAGGGATTTATAGCTACACAGAACAGGCCGGAGTAAGTCTGTAAAAGATCATTCGTTCATTAAGAAAAATTTCCTTTCGAAAAGATTTACCAAATGGAAAGAAAACAAGTTTAATTTCTGATTTGTTTCTATTTTGCAAAGTGATTTAAATAATTGAATATTGAAATACATCCTGTAGTTGAACATGTTACGTAACATGTATTATGCAACATAATACAATCAAATTAATAAGAAATCAGAAATCAACACAAAATAAACATAACAACAATTATTATAATGCATACAAATGTAATAAAAAATGACCAGAATTCAACATAAATGTCAATGCCATTTTGTACGAAAGAATCTCGAGTCTTGAATGAGAACTTTCTTCGTGCACACACCGCTCGTTGGTTACTTCCTTCCGTAATGCAAACGATATCAAAGCAGCGAGAAATTAAAGATCCAATAAGTTTGTATTTCGAATTTTGTGTAATTTCCATGAAAAGAACGATATTTTCGTCCGAACTTTTTATGATCTTGTGAATGTGAATTACGAAGGTTTGATAATAAAACTAGGGGGTCAAAAGAATGTCGTGACACGTCCAGGTGTTTTAAGTCGACATTTCGGAACCATTGAAATGTTCATGCAGACAGAAAGTATTGCTTAATATAACTGATTGGTGACCCAATCTCTTCATAGGAACGAGGATACGTGCATTGAAACACGTAAAGTGGAAAGAATTGAGACATCGTGGCTCGTTTAGGTACCTTAGGTCGATGTCCCGAAACAGTTGCATGCAATTCTGTACGAAATAGAATTCGAAATGCGGTTTCAAAAGGAGAAAAAATATTTCAGGATGAAACGTGGTGGCACGTCCAAGTGCTTTATCCAACGCTTCCTAGCGCAAACGTGACTTCCCTTCGCGTAGGGCCAGGGTAGGAGAGAATATAACAGAAGCGTGAACATCACGTCATCACTATAGAGAACGATCCTCCTTTAGGGGAAATAGCCTTACGTAAATAAGTTTGGCGTAGTAACGTTGCTTTAGATTGTGAAGAACCGAAGCATCGTTGAGATAGGTCAGATTTGACATGTCCTCGCATTTTTCATACTTTGGCGGATTCACTTGTTGCAACTGGTCCTTTTTGAAGTCCTTGCTCTATTCAGAGGAAAAGAAAGAAATGTGATTAATTAATAGCAAAAGTCAAACTTACGTATATCAGTTTGCTGTAGTAACGCTGTTTTAAATTGTGCAACACAGACGCTTCGTTCAGGAATGTCAGATCCGCCATGTCCTCAGACTTCTCAAACTTTGGCGGATTAACTTGAGACAGCTGATCCTTGCGGAACTGTTTCGACTGTACAAGCATTATTTTTCAATATCTTTAACGTCATCCTAGTTTGTTACATGACACAAATTTCCTAACATTCATCGGACAATCTTCAAGGAACACTCTAGAATTTTCAAATTTACTATTAAAAATTATTTTCGGAATATTTAAATAAGAGTAATAACGTTTCTCATTCTGTAGTGTTCTATTGAAAATTACCTATTATATGTATATATATTTTTTTCGGGGAACAGTTAAGTAAAAACTTCTATTGAAATGTAATATTTCGTTTCCGTTATGCTTGTCGGAAACGTATACCACAGTTAAACTAAAATAAAATTACTGTACGTAAATACGGGGCCATTTAGTGAGAATACATAAAATTCACTTTACTACCATACATTAATTACTATTAATGGGAGAATATAGAATTATGACACTAGACGTGTCAGTAGATGTTATATCATATCACATCACTTATAAATTAGTAAATTGAATTTATGTGGATACACGATTTTTATCGAATACGTATTCATCGATAGCTACAACATTATTGACGCAAATGGGTGTACAGTCATGAACGTTTTTATTTTCGTATATGAAGATCAGTCTGCAATTTCCGTTGGTACACAATTTACAGTCAATGTCAAGATGTAAATGTAAGTTGATAGATGTAAAAATTATTCATACGAATTAATTAATTGACAAATTTCTACACCTCGATTCAGTATATTTTAATATACACTGTCATGCGTGTCTTCCACCATTCCGCTTTCAGTGCTCTAAAAATATATTGACCCATGTTTCGAGAAGTGGCGTTTCAATTTATTATTACCGGTGCCGACGACGATGCTAACAATAGCATTTCAGCGACGGTCGCCGGATGACAAGAAGACCCGGCAGGGTTTGCTGAACCATTATGTAACGAAGCACGTAAAATAGTGAAATTTAAGTGAGACTACGTGTCAGAGTACGTCTTTGCCGATAAAAATAGTAAAAGAAGATCGTACAATTTCTTTATGTCATCTCAAAATGTCAGATAATCCCAGGAAATTCATTCTTTTGACAAAAAGCTTTACACAGTCTTCGCTGTTGCAGAAAACAAATTTTCCTCCCATTAGTAACATACTTTTATGAATTTATGTATGTACACAGTATTCTAGCAATTACCGAACGTATTCAAAAAGAATTGTAACATTTCAACGTGTTTAATATTACTTAAAGACCCTCCAATGTATTCTTGCTACAGAAACAGCTGTTCTTAAATACTTCTAAAGTAAAACTGCTCTGAAACACGTATATAAGTAAACACTGTTTTATAATATAAGATCGCTAAATGTTTATCTGATGCAACGCAAGCTTTCGATTCACGATTAAAATGAAAAAAAGAATAAAAGAAAGAAGGTGGCTACTTGCCACAAAAAGATTAAAAATTCTAATCTGTTTGCCAGTATGTATATATCTCTAGCTGCAAATGTTGAAACATTTTGCACATCTTTAAATGCAATTTAAAAAGCAAAGACTGCGTCGATTTTTAAACATAATATATCTTCCTGTGCTGTAGAAAAGGGACAAATTTGGGACATTGTTTTTTATGTTGTTAGGCAAAAATAAGGACGGGAGAAATTAAAAGGAAATTGCTCCTTCAAACAGGAAAAAAAGAAGAGAAAAATTACCTCGCCGCCGGGTAATCCGACGGAGACAACATCGCCCTTGGTAGCCTTGATTTCACCAAGGAGATATCCTTCCTTCTCATCGGGTACCCAGCAAGCTTTTTTCGCATCGTACGGTTTCGTCTGGTCGATTCTCTTCTGCTCAAGAGAGACGAAGAGGTAAGGGGTCGGATCGGGATCCTCTCCTTCTTGTTTTACTGGTTTCGGCATCTTTGGTTGTTCCTTTCCCTAGTTGATTTTATTTACTAGTACGTCCTCTTGTTCCCAGGAAGGTCTACGTGCCTTCTACGTCGTCGTTTTCCCACGTATCAAGGTGTGGGAAGAATTTCCGTATTACTTCGTTCCTTCACTCTTCTTCTCGTTCTTTGAAGAATTCGGCGGCGGCGGACGGACTACTTCTGGCGGCACGTTCTGAGCGGCCCTGCGTAACA
Organism: Dufourea novaeangliae; assembly: GCF_001272555.1. Taxonomy (NCBI): domain Eukaryota; kingdom Metazoa; phylum Arthropoda; class Insecta; order Hymenoptera; family Halictidae; genus Dufourea; species Dufourea novaeangliae. Next base: position 23,578 of record NW_015374427.1, on the reverse strand, counting down.
AATAATAATCAGTCGTCATTATTATTAGGTTAATTTTTGGCACTGTTTTAGTACTCTCACTTGACTAAATAAATATGTACGACTTTGAGTAATATTCGTAAATAAATCCTTAAATTTGTATTATACAATTTATATGTTATGTATAATATGAAATTATTTATTAATAATATGTAATAATATTTGTAATAGTAAATTTGTAATGAATTCAATTCTCAAGTAATGTGCCTGTGTATTACAAATTCTCAGTTCACCAACCACATTTTGACTAGATCATATAATTTCACATTACATCAGACCTTAATGACGTTAGTATAATGACTTCAAACAGGAACAGCTTTCTGCTAAAAACAGCATCGAGAAACTGACCAGGTTATAACATATAAGTAGTATAATATAATTTTACAAACATGATATTTCACACAAAAAGCGAGTCCCTACATTTGTCTCTGTATTCTATAATAATGATCCTCCAGGGAGTGATTGGAACAACCGTGTGTCGTCGCTGATTGGTCACCATATTTGTGGCAAAAACGGATGTAGACAGAGACGGAAGATAAAGAAAGAAAAAGACAAAAATACGGATAGGAAGAGATAGATAAACAACAAACTTGCGAAACAGACAACGTATCCAATCAATCGTCTGTTTCGCACGTATGTCATTTCCGGTTTCGCCACAAATGGCTGCGGTTGTTCCGATCACTCCCTGGATGATCATTAGTCTATAGTAATTATTATTTGAGAAACAAAACAAATACACAATATATTAGGTAGCGAATTATTTAGAAATAATCCCAATATATCTCTAATGACACTATACACATAACTCGTTATCTAAATATATGCTTTTTGGTGGTATTTATTCTTCTTTCAGTAAAGTGATGTAACAGCTTAAAACAAATTAATTTGAAATGTTCCCTATCTATTAGATAATTAATTGTCTATTAGGTAACTCTATCTAGTAGGTGAACTGTGTTTTCGTATAATTTTTAAAGTTATTAAGAGTATAGTGGAATGGTTTATATCAATGTAATTATGCTTTTCAATTGTTAACATTACTGCAACTAATTATCACCAAATAAACAATAATTTGCCTTGGATTGAATTATACATCTTGACATAAATTGTACGAATAATTGATAACGTTTAATCGAAAGCATTATCTTTATATATTTGTGTTTCTTTCGTAAATTTATTGGAAATGCGGTGCATTGCTTTATATTGGCATAAATGGTTTTTACAATCAGAACGAGTTGTTGGCAATATTTTGACAATGGTGCATGAGAAGACGGTAGAGAAAAAGGAGACTGTGCTATCAATTTCTCTGTCACATTCTATTTTTTGTTTCTAAAACCAGCTAAATATTATTTCGTCGCAAAACAATGCGAAGGTATTCTCGAAATAATTTATGTATGATTTAAAAAGTACGAATACGGTTAACGAGAAGTATCACAAAATCAAAAAAAAGTATTTCAATCAAAATATTACAAATCCTAACATTACGGAGGAAAAATAAATACTATAGTGTACCAATATAGGACAGAAAATAGGACTGTTCGGTGTTCGACAAATAAGTAGAAGAACCTGCGCAAACAGTCTAAAAATAACAATAAGAAACAGATCAATCGTTGAAACCGGACACTCGATTTCTAACCGGCCTAGGAAAAACAGTGTTTCCGGAACTACACAGCGGAAACAAAATGGCGAAGTCCGCACTTTGACGTCCTGTAGAAAATTCGAAAGTTTATAAGCACTTCAAACTAGGAGAATTAGAAACTTTTAGAAACTTTTTTTAAGAACTTTCAGTTGATTCAAGAATACGAATCAGTGAAGGATATTCACTGAAGAAATATTACACACGAAAGCAGACGAAGTATGTTGCCGAATTTGATCAATCTTTCTTTTTAGTACATGTAGATAAAATTTTATAACGTATGACAGCGCATACTTTTTCCCGAAATATCTTCGAAAATGGATATTTGTGTACACATATCGCACTATTTAATCGGTATCGAAATGAGCATTGCCAACAAAAGAATACAAAAAATCGGCAGTGGATTATTATAACGCGTACAAAAACTTTTGTATTGCAGGTCTCCTGGTATTTAAAACCACCTTAAAGTTGCACTGATTTCTGATATTTAACACCAATGACATCACCGGTTGATCAAACTCACGCTCGAAGAATTCCACTGCATTTGATATTCACGGACATATTAGAAATGGAGAAGGAAGTTACGAAGGTACGTAAAAAAGTTGAAGGAAAAAGTGAAAAAAAAAACACTGTTGCGTTCACTAAAGGAAAGGTCGCGCACAAAATTTTTCCTTTTTCGGGACGATATCGGTTTCTTAGTGATAAAATAGGGACTACACCTCGAAACCAATGTCAGTCACAGTTCGAAGATCGAGCTCGAAAATCACTAGCGAAATCTGAACTGCATCCACGGGAGTTCTTCCGTCTACCAAGGAAAAGAACAATTACCAGGCGATGAACAGCACTTCGGTTTTTTACCTAACTACTCCATAGAAAAGAACAGTTTGCAAGACTGAATAGGTCACTAGGCACAAGCTGCGGATGAACAGATCTCGAACAAAATCCCCTAGGTTCTTCTCACAACCACGGTTCTGTTTTTATACCTTTTGTTTCGTTCTTTTTGTATTATACTTTTTTTTTTTTTCGGTTTTGCAATTCTCTCGGTTTCTTCTATCCGTCTTCGTACTCGTATATGTATGCGTTTCCCTTTTCACCCTTCTTTTCCGTTTGCAATCCAAAGTATCTCAGCGTTAATGTTGTAATGTAATCAAAGAGAGCAAAAAAGCTAATAATCAGACGAACACCGACGTGCTGCACTTACGTTAGAGAGCCGTTCTGTCGGGGAAACGAGCGGGGGCTCCCAATATAAGCGCGTGCAACGTGATCCTAGAATATAACGAGCTCAACGATTGGTCGACTTCCTGGGCCAATACGGGACCGTGTTAGTTCCTGGGCCAATCTACCTTTTTAGGTGGAGATGATACCAAAAGTGTGACAAGGGGTGGTCACGGAAAGCTACAACCGCCTCACTTAGGTGAGTGAGATGAAAATAGACGTCGAAGCGAGATAAAGAGCTACTTTCAACAGGCTCGCTTTCAGGCACATCCGTTTTTCTTCTATCCCCTGTTGTACCTTCGATTCTGTCTTACGTCCCTAAAGACAATTCTAGCTGTTCCTCCACAAAGTGTACCATCAAGGAATGATATCTAATTTAGGATGGCCTACGTTCGAACTAAACGATCTCACGTGGAAACGCGGAGCTTTTGATCTGCTCCAAGATCAGCGGTCCACGTGGAAGACGCACGTGCTTGATGATAGCAGCTGCAAGCATCTTCGATGAGCAAATTGCCCTCACTTCACTGTTGGCTAGAACACTGAAAGAATTAAGAAGAAACTCGAAATTTGTCCGAAGCTCGGACTTCCGCAGATTTCAAATACCTTTAAATATACCTACATGTGTATACACAACAACGCGCATTGTTTTCGAAATTGTATGTATGTGAAACTTAGAAATTTTATTTTCATTACTTCCAATTTAACCCTTTTAATTTTACACTTCATTACACTGAACAGTACCCACTATTTTCTTAATTCTTAGTCCGTTGTTTTTATTATTCAACACGCTGTCTATCTTCCTTCTGTACCTGAAGCTATTATAGGAAAAATATAAACTATTCTTCCATGGAAGAGAAGTGTTGGTTTGGGACGCTGTACCTGAAAATATTGCTATTCGAACATTTACTGTTACTTCTGGACAATATATTCATTATAATTAAAAACTAAAAGACACTTCACTAACACGTTCAGTCACATAGCATTTCGCATATTTTATTATAATCTAAACAATTCCGGGAAATAGTTCTAGAGAAGTCATTAAATAGTTTTCGTGAAAATTTATAATGGGATCAGATTGGCAAGGTATAGAAAACACGGTGGAAAATAATGGTCGTGTGTAGATATGTGGGACAAAATATAAAAAAATCATTAAGCAAAAATATGCGCGTTAAAAAAATGACTGGCTTGAGAGATTATCATGGTATATGAATAATTGATTTCTTCAAATAAGAACGCCGTACAATGCACTAAATTGTTTTGTATCATATTTACATATGTTACGAAATTTGAAGTTTAATGATATTATTACAAATGTGACAAGATGAAAAACACGACTAGCTCATACAAGCCTTATAAAGTTAAAAGTGTCACCTACAGTAGGTGCATGCTACTTGCCTACAACTACAATTTCAAAAATCCAATTGTCCATTGGTATCAGAGTTTCACAAATATCTGATAAGAGATAGGTGAACGTGTTTCGAAAAATATTTCTATAACCACATTTAACATCTACCTGTTGACACATTTGCTAATTAGTAATGATTTACTAATACATTTACGATTAAATTCACAGAGATTTATAATGTCAAAGAAACTGGATAAAGAAGCAGAACCTTTCAAAAAATGGTATGGTTTACTCGGAATAATAAAGATACTGCAAAATACACACTTCTTCCAAGATATATCGGAACTCATTATTCCTCTGATTAGTGTGATATAATTTTTGAACGAACGTTTTCAAACAATTGGGGACGTGGTCAATGTACCCCTCGACAAATTATGATATAGTAAATTTCGAGCAGGTATTAAATGCATTACAATAGCAATGCTTAAAATATAAGAGCAAATTTTAAAGATTCAACTGAAAATATGACAGCACTATTTTGTTACACTTATAAAATGTATAAGATGTTTCCTTTATTTTTAAATAGACCGCCTATTCAAATTGCATGGATGTAAAAACTTCGTCAAAGATAAATGTATATTATTAATTCGCAAATAATATAAGAAAACAAAAATATCCTAGAAGAACCGAAAATATACAGCCAAATTGGAATTTTTCAGTAGAAATATAAAATTTTGTTGACACTGTCCATTATTGTATGCCTCATATAAATCCAACGTACTTTCTTATAATTACAACAATAAAAGGTCTAAAAATTCAATAGCAGTACAAACTTAGCGAGTGCTAATTAATAACATTCCAGAAAATTTAATAATCACTGATAACGGAAGCATACATACACATATGTATTGTGATCAAAATTCGATTATCGACATAATCGATTAATGCGATACGCAATGTTTCGTCGATGTTTATATTCAGGTTACTCGTTCAGTTCTTGTTTGTCATTACATCATAGGAACGGTCATGCTTTTTATATTGTATACTTATGTCAATATTAGGTAATAAAGGTCTTTGTGTTCACACGTGCTTTTGGCCTCTGGTTTCACATTATATTGTGACATGTATTATGTTTTAAATGTAATTCTACTTATTGTTCTAAATATATTCTTTACATAGTGTAACAATATGTTTTAAGGAATATAAAAGAACATAAAAATTATGACATTTGTAAAAGCTACAAAGGTATAAGTATCTAAAACATGTACAAGGTACAAGTATCTACAATATATGAACTATGTAAAAAGAATTTACCATAGTAGAGTATGAATACAAAGTTGGTTTCAGTTAATTATTGTTGTTTGTTCCGCAAGAACTCTACGTCACTCATCGACAGTATACAGGGTATTTCACCTAACGTGACCACCTTAAATATATCGCTTATTTTGTATGATAGAAAAAATATCAGGGGAGAAAAATATTCTGTTCGAAGGCGCCAATACGGTGATGGGCCGAATTTTTTTCTCAAGGTCATTTTTTTCGAGATTTCAAGGTGATCGAATTTTTGTTAAATGGGACTACATATTTTCACTACAACACTCTTATAGCATATAAAAAAACAAATCCAACGAGGTGCAATATGTTAACCTTCGCGTGACCTTTAGCGAAAAAATCATGAAATGCTTGTCAGTAAGCTCAGTACGCGTTCGGGGACGGTAAATGAAGGAATTTCAATTTCATTGGAACAGTGTACCGTGTAATTGTCCCTTTTGCTTCTAAACAGACATTCGTATTCTCCTTTCATCGGCTGAACTATGTTTACAAGTATTATTATCAAAGTAAATCTTAGGGTTAAGGTAAGCCACTTGATTTCTTTTTGTGGGGACACCTAAAAAGTAAAGTTTACAATGATGTTCCCACAACAGCAGAAAACATGCGACAAAGGGTTCTACATGAATGTAGATCAATTACTGCAGAGCAACTTAAAAATGTACAGCAAGAATTTATTTACCGCCTCCAAAAATGTATCCAGGTTCATGGTGCACATTTTGAACACCTTCTAAAATAAAGATTTAACTAAAAACTGTTGCAATGAAATTGAAATTCCTTCATTTACCGTCCCCGAACGCGTACTGAGCTTACTGACAAACATTTCATGATTTTTTCGCTAAAGGTCACGTGAAGGTCAACATATTGCACCTCGTTGGATTTGTTTTTTTATATGCTATGAGAGTGTTGTAGTGAAAATATGTAGTCCCATTTAAAAAAAATTCGATGACCTTGAAATCTCGAAAAAAAATGACCTTGAGAAAAAAATTCGGCCCATCACCGTATTGGCACCTTCGAACAAAATATTTTTCTCCCCTGATATTTTTTCTATAATACAAAATAAGCGATATATTTAAGGTGGTCAAGTTAGGTGAAATACCCTGTATACTCAGTAGTTATAGTACTTTGTATAGTCAGTTTTGGATACCAGCAAATCTTCTAAGGACAAGTGTACTGTTGATTTCGTGTTGCAATATTTCGTGTTTGCGGATCGAAGTTGAAAAATGCATTTTGAAACCAGAATTTGAAATGCCAACAAACTTGTAGTGTAAAAAGCGTTAAATTCATTGATAGTTTTATCTACAGTAAGCATGTATATTGTATATTGTATATTGTTTGCTACATACCCCAATACCAATAGCCAATCAAAATGATTAAACATATTTTCAATAAAATACTATTTTGTATTATTCGTAATGTATGTACACTTTTAATTGTAAGTGTGTATTTCGATAAATTACCAGTGCAATGCATTGTCTACTGAACAAGTCCCGTGCTTATAGGCCAAGACTCATTATAAAAACTCCCAGCAGGCTTTTAAATCGGGAGCCTCTATAATTACACGATATAATTCTGGAACGTTCTGTACGTAAGAATAACGATTGAAAGTTTCAGTGTAGAAACTGGTGTTAAAGGAATTCAGATATTTAACTATTAAATACATACATTTCATACATTTGATACGGTTTTTAATTTTCACTTCTACGTACAAAATGTACGTTTTGTTGAATCCTAAACGTAGAGTTCAACCTGTGTTTCCGTTTCGGCTTGAACGGATTTTTATTAACTTTTTGTGAGATTGACTGTTTCATTTACTATATATGTACATACATTCACTATACACGATTCTAAGAAGATTAAATAGAAACAACAAATATACGATAAAAGTAAAAAGGTTGAGAATGAACATTTGGGTCTGTCTTAATCGGTAAGCTGCAACTGTGAAGAATCTTTTTGATGTTTTCGTACAAATAAACACGCAGAATTACAATTGCAATCATAAATTGATGTCACTTATTCGAAACTTTCCACAGTATTGTTTTTAACTTACGTATTACAAGAATAATAATGTTTACATAGTTTTCTTTACGTATACTTAATGCAATGCGTAAAAAAGAAAGAAAAAACGTTAAACGTTTAAATAAACTACCAATCGCTATGATTATTCTGTATGCATAAATTCTATATTTAAAAGTAGCAGACAATTATGCGAAGCCACAGTAACTTTGACGTAACTTTTCAATAAATAATAATAAATTTTAAGTTGATAAACAACACGATGCATGTTTCAATTGCTTATCACGATCGGAAATTGATGACTAATAATTAAGCAGCACACTTATCCGCCTTAGAAACGCCTTACTGGCAGGTAAAGATTAATCATAGTTACTTCAATGAAATTTTCAGCAACTGTGATCGGCAGCAATCGAAGGTAGGAACATACAAACAGTCAGGAATACCCGTCTTTGCCTGTCTATTAATACATCACGGCACCGAAATCACGCGTGGTCCCTCGTGGCAATCGTGCTCGTCATAAGAAACACGAGCAAAGTTTCTAGGACGAACTCACACGAAATCAATAAACAGCAAAAATCTCGGTGATATTCATCAGGCCATCAAATCGACATATCATCGATACAAACTTTACTAACATGCAGCGTTATTGCTTCCTTTCGCAGATACCATTTCGGTGTTCATGTTTCAAAGATAATAGCTGAAAATGTCAAATTTGTGTCAGAATGTGTATCCAAATGCATTATAGTATGCATGACTATGTAGACAATCAACGAAAGTTTAGTTTTACATTTACTGACTATAACTTTACGTCTGAGTCATCATTTTATCTATTGCTGATTTTAAACCTGCAGATACGCGTATTGCATAAACAACCATTATATTAATCTTTCTAATAGAATCGTTTCTCTCAATCTGTTTTTGTAATAAAAACTGTAAGTTGCATAGTAGTAAAACTGTTATGTAAATATTAATTAATAGTTTTATATGTATTAGCCACCTGTAGTCGTAATATTAACGGTGGCAAACATTATTTTTAATAACGGTAATTAAACTTTGTAAGTACCTGCAGTACTCAAAAGTGATACGCATTTTCAAATTTTAAGTATGAAATTAACTCAGCAACATGTACCTTTCAATTATTATAATATATTCTAAACACCTAGTATATTCTAGCTAGTGTTGAAAGACTTATATTCTTGGATTCTCGGTGATGGAATGCGTACAACACTTTTAAAATAAAATTTTAAGAAGAGGTTTTTATTCGTAACGGAGCACTAAGAGCCAGAATGACTGAACAAGAATTAAGCTATATGTGCAATTGCATAGGGCCTTATATGCTAACGCTCTCTGGTAGGCAGGGGATGTCTATGGGCCTTCATACAAGATCAGTAACTAGGAGTTCGGACTTTTATGAAAAATAAGGCTGACTAACTTGTTTGTGACAGAGAAGCGCAGTCGCAGTTATTCATAACGTGAATCAGAGTAAATAGGATGGTCATCCAACACCTCCCGCCATTAAAATTGAAAACGGTGGCGAAAGAAAGAGTCTTCAATAGTGTGGACGCGGTACATCGCAGGTGTCTTACGATGAATTGATGAAAAGCGTATAGATGCGAGGTACTAAAACTAATCTATGAATATGTGAAATATAAATATTGAACATTGCAAATGTCCAGGGTGCTACATATGTTATCCCGGCGTTGACGCTACTTTGGGTGCTTGCTCTACTCCTGCCCGAAAGCATTAGAGTGTGTGGAGCAGTCCGAGAATAAAGGAGAGGAAACGGATTATTAGAGGACGGAAAAGAGAGGTGCGTTTCGTCTCGGAACCACCAGGCTAGACTCATCAGTAGGACTATGTCTGGTGGTTCCTGCCCTAGACGTGTGGGGCAAGAGTATTTGGAACTTGTAGATAGACGAATGGATATATGAACGACCACTTGCAAGAGAATTAAAGAAATAGTGACGACGAAGGACCTCTGTCGAGTGCCGGGCGCACTACTGACGGAACCACACGTCTGGGAAGATGACAACATATGAAGTAGACAAAAATATGAAGTAGAAATGTGAACTGTAGAATACAAATACGATATATCTAAAATAATGTTTACAAGATATACATTCATGTATACAGTATAGCTTATGATACTAAACTTAAATTACAAATTTGATTCTACATGGATACAACTACCATACACATGCATAAGTATGAAAATACAATATATTAAGTCTAAATATGATCACAATCCTAAATTAAATTATGGAACAAGACATATGCGATGTGGATACGAAGTTAAACTTACATTACGTATATACAACAAAATAGACATAAATATAAAGATAGCTGTAGTTATGATCTTTTCTGGTTTCGTTTTTTATGAATATATGATCGATTACTACTGAATATTAGAACTATTAGAAAGGGTGAGTTCTATTCAATTTATTCTTAATTATTATTTTTTTAATTTAACGCAACCTATGAATTTTTCACGGTAATAATTCTGTAAGTTTCCGTACGTACATTTTTCTTCGGTTTTCTTAAAGACAATTATTTGTAATCAGTATCACTGTAGCCGTCACTGAACTACGGATTTTTATGTCAATAACGAACTACGATCACTATTACATTACCTTTTCGCTAATATGTTATTTGAGAAGGAAATTTACAATTTAAAATAATTATGTATTCGTCTTTTTACGTTACACATGATTTTCTTACATTTATGTTTCATTCATTCATCACTTTAAATGACAAACAAAAGATAATAAAAAGTTCGATTTGTTATGTTTTTCTTATTTGCCATTATACGCGGTTTCCTGGGATGCATGCCAACTTGCTTGTTCGGAGCGTTATAGTACAAGCGTAGCGTGTAGCCACCGCTAGCGCAGGAACTCGGCCGGCTAACTCGCGCTTTGATTGGTCCGGGTTTTTCATTAATATCTCGTTAACAAAGCCGCAGCTAACATTTTCGCTAAGGAAAAAGTGGTTTCAAATCACCTTAGCAACCCCTTGTTTCCCGGAAGAGAGACGCTTTTGAGACACCCTGTATATACATATGTATACAGGGTGAGGCACTTAAAACCGGCCACCTGAATAACTTGGCTGCTATTGGTGATAGGAAAAAATTCATCAAGCCAAGATTATTTGGTATCGAGGGGCTGATCATCTGATGTTACTAGTTTTTTTGATAGGTGGAGGCATCAAGGAGATATGAAGGTCATTTCTGTTTTTTTAAATGCAACGGTATGTTTTTTTACTTCCATTCTGGTAGAGTATTTCAAGGCGAATGCAATGATCTATTGGAAAGGTCATTTGTTGTCTGGGTTCAGCCAGCTGTGATGGAAAATAATTTACTTTGAGCCCTTTTTCATCCTCCTTCTATCCCTTGAATAGAAGACGTAATCGCAGTCCACTGAACGTAGTTTAGAGGAAAGAATTTCGCCCTGATCGCCTCCCTGGTCTATCACGGTACGTTCCCATAAGGTGCGAGTAGTTGCTCGCTGAGTAATAATGACGCAGTTAGTTCATATTCAAACAGTATTTATTCCTAGGGACCCCTGTGGGAGCGCTTGGGTGTTACGTGTGCCGCTCGGGACGGCAGAGAGCGGTCCGGGTCACGGTTCTTCCGCGCCAAATTTCAGTTTGGGGAGGAAAATGGGTTGGTTTGGTTTATCTAGACATTCCTGGGGCTGCCTTGCGTCGCAAATCTTATGCCCCGAGTTGAATATTTTTCAGAAATTGTCAAAATATCTCTGAAACTAACTATAGGTCTATCAGGAGGACCAACAGATGCTTGAGCGCGTGACGGTTCTACAGGTTAGGGCAAAGGTTGCAAAAGCGAGAGCTGCCACGCCCGTCGCTGCTCAACCAATGAATAATCCGTATGTTGGCAAAACTTGCAAGCATCCGACGCAAGTAGTAAAGAGTCACAAACTCTTTCTGGATCAGCTTGGGGTTATAGAACACCAGAAGCAACTGATTATTCCTACAATAGTCGTTCCGCCAATGGTTAACCTGCCTATGGTCGGTTTTTCGAAAGATGATGCCTGGGAGGTTGGCCTACCTCGGCGCGTGGCCTGGCGGAGATCCAACGCGAGCTGCGTATTTCGCGCGACGTTGCACGGCTCAATGCCACTCTGTGTCTCTTTCCATCCTCCGGCACTTCGGCACGCGAGCCTCTCGCTCAGACGCTCGGTAAACCAACTTCCTTCTTTACCCTGCAATTTCCACGTGTAGCGTTTAATAACCTGCGTATTAATTTAATCCCCTTTTAATATGTTGCTCAATATTTGGGTACAATACATTCTTTCAAAAGAAATAAACTTTTTCTTATTCATGTATTTTAACTTTTGACGTGTGACAACGTTCAGCGTCTCGTCAACATTCTCCGCCATTTCCAGACAATGGATGATTGACGGCCACGTGCCGAACGCAGTCCCCACTCCTTGAGATTGTAGGTAGGCCCTTCTCGAGAGATTTGTAATACGTGTGATGGAGACAGACGACCGTAGGAGAGGACTCACGTCGACGGTCGCACGTCATTGGCCAAGATGCGAGGAGTGAGAGAGACACAAGTCCGTAGATGTCTCGCGATCGCGACAACACCGCGAAAACTCGAGCCTACCTCCCAGGAATCATCTTTCGAAAAACAGACCATAGGAACCACGTAAAAACCGCGGTTGTTGTCGACGGCAAGACTATATGTTCCCGCGATTTACGAGGCTGACCCGTTCACATGTCCAGCGGCAAGCCGAGTTTTAATCGATGAAAGGAATTTCTTAAATTTCAATTAAACAATCGTCGATTACACACGATTTCTGCACAGAGTCTCAAGGAAGTTGCGCTGTCGAGTGGCGGCGATTAACTTCTCTGATACAAAAGGGAGTTTGTCACAACTGGTTGGTTTGCGTTGAGAATATCGCGTGCGTGAATTGGACGATGGACTCAGTGGCTTTCCTGACCAAATTCCAAGAGCGTAACCGTGAATTGCAATAGCTAATGGTATCCGTTACGCGAGGAGAATGACAGAAACTATCTCCGGTAGTCACGCGAACGGATGACTCTGTTACGTCCCGCGTTGCGGTCGTTTCCTTGTTTATAATTTCGGGTCCTGGCTCTTTTAAGGTGCGCAAGCACGCCTTGTCTAAACTTACCGGTGAAGTACGCAGTTTGGAAAGGGAACGGGAGGGATAGGAAATCACTCTCGTTTATGATAATAACAAAGATATATTCTAACAATCCGATAAATAAAAGATACAAATAAGTCTTAACATACCAATGATGATGAGGATGAATGATAGATTCGGGTCGCTTTCGGTCGGTTCAGTCGGGATTTCGGATCCTTGAAAGGGCGGAAGACTCGCTGACGCTTGGAGCCGTCATACAGGGTTTAGGCACTGCGGGATACGTTGTCGCCGTCTCGGACGTTGCCGAAAACCCGTCTGTAGGCCGCCCGTAATTGCGAGGCCGCGTCGCACAAGGAAGAGATATCGTCGCGGAACCTGAAACTGAACAGCTGAGTGACCGTTATCGCTCAGCTAGTGGTCGCGTGTTAGAGATTGGAGCGAAGAGGGAACGAACAAGGCGTTGAAGAATGACGCACGAGCCGAATCCATCACGAAGTAAATGCGAGTCGAAATTAAGAGATCCGGAATACTAAGAGAAACGTCGTACTAAGAGAGCTACCCCGGTTTTGGACAATCCTTTTATAGGTTCTTAAACAGATTATCCGTCCAGTTGCAGACGACACCAAGACGTGGTAGCTTCCACCATCGCCTCGAGGCAAGTGTATAAGAACTAAAACAAAATTCCAATAAAGTCTCTTTTCGATTCCGTTTCGTAATTAGCAGTGTATCATTTCAACCGTCACCTTCCTTATAGTTTTGCGTACGAGCACGCTTCCGGATAACTTTCGAACATTTCATTCGCTCATTTTTTGTGTTTTTTTGTGACAACACTAAATTACGTCATAGGAACAATAACAAACCTGCTTTGACATTTGATTATTGTAAAAGGCATGTCTGCATTAACCATTCTATACAAAATACTACAATTCGACGGCAGCAAAGTACAAACATTTTAAGTAAAAAAGTGAAAAACGACAAAATTCTAACTGTCCGTTTGTACTTTGCTGCCGTCGAATGGTATAGAATAGTTGTGATAATAAAAATACAGAATAATTATATTTTTGTATAATTCATGCAGTTATTATTCTTTCGTATACGAACAACAAAAATCCGAATACAATCTGAAGTCGACTATGAATTAGATACAGTTTATCAGGAATATCAGATATCATAGATCTAAAAGGATGACAGATGAAAGCAATAATGTAAACAGTTGATTAAACTTTGTGTCGGTCATTGTTGTTGTTGCTGGCTAATACCAACGTCGGTAAATTATTGTCGATGAACTCAGTGTCGGTGAAATCTGTGTTAGTGATTTTAATAGGATCCGTATTGTATAGTACATATGTATATGAGAGCAATGTCTGCGATGTCGAAAACACAAGTATGTTTAGATTATCACATTCTTCGTTACCTTCTGTAGTTCACCTAATACAGTAGGCATTCGATTCCCGCACGAGTTGGGGTTGTAGGGGGCCAAAATTCCAGGAACCGTACAGGAGTCGGTGACCAGTTACCCGGGCACTTTCCCCACAACCCGACTGTTCTGTTGTGCGATGCAGCTATATATAGGGTGAGCTGGATATACGCACTTTAAGTTTATATTGATTATCTCAGTTACTTTTAGAGGTATCAGAAAAGTTTATTCACAGAAGTTGTGTACTACGGAGAGAGCTGTTCCTTAGCAGTAACAATTGTTTCGTAGGTGGAGGATATTCTGAGTTTTCAAAGTTAATTATGTTTTTCATTAATGATATTGAAATATTATGGAATAAATTTACATTTTTTTAGATGAATCAATTCTACTAAACGTTCTATGTTACAAAGTATCAAGGTATTATGTAAAAAAATGAATAATTCGTGACATATTTTAGTGGCAAGTGTCCAGCTTGGTTAGCATTTTTTACCCCTTACGTGTAACCGCGAGACAAGGAACAATGAAATTACTGCCAATATTCATACAATTATTCGAGAAATTATTGTTCAAACAAAACATTCAAATATGTCATCGAATTCGTCATGAAATGTTCAATAATATGACAGTAATAAAAATATGTATTATCAGGTTCCCGTACACCCTGACGATATCGAAAACCAGCCGTGACGACACCCTTTGATCTATTCGAATATTTCGTAATGGTCTCGATTTTTGTTACGTATATTTAGACGATATACTCGTAGCCTCCAGAGATGAAGTAGAACATAAAAAGCATTTAAAGCAACTTTTCTCATATCTAAACGAATACGGAATCGTGATAAACGCGAGCAAATGCGTATTTAACGCGGCAGTAGTAACAGCACAAGGCCGCTGCCGGTTAAAGTAGAAGCAATAACAATATATTCTAGGCTAAATACGGTTAAACAGCTTCGAAGATTCTTAGGCATGGTAAACTATTATAGACGATTCATATCAAACGTCGCGAAAATTCAAACACCACTGAATCAATTGCTATGCGGTCGGAAAATCAAAAGCAACACCCCTATAGAATAGACGAAAGAAACAGAGATTGCGTTAAAAAAAATAAAGGACCCATTAGCAAACACCGCGTCAAAGGCTCATCCGTCTAGCCACGCGCAATTCGCGATTATAGTTAACGCGTCGGATTTCGCAATAGGCGCGACGTCACAACGACAAGATCTTCATGGGAAACCTTAACATTTTTTACAAAATCGTTGTCGTCAACCCAGCGGAAATACAGCGCATACGACCGCGAGCTCCTCGCGGTATACTCCGCGGTTAAACGATTCTGACACCCGATCGAGGACAGACCAAGTTGCGTGAACCACCCTGTATACATATGCGGTACAATAACCTGGACGCACTTAACTTTAGGTGGTGTCGAATACCTGCAATCAGCTGTGCTTTAAACGCTACCCTACTATAATAGTGATATAGTGACACAGGTTTGCAAGCTGCAGGTGAATTTCCGGAAAGGTCAGTTTTATTTACTCTATTGGTGAACATTATTTCTTAATATTAACGCAGGCTATTACGTATTTCCAGCTATAATTTTGCAAGTTTCCGTACATGGAAATGTTTCTTCGGGTCATTTAAAGAAATTTATTCATTATCAGCAACAGTGTCGGCCGTTATTAAACTACGGTGTTTTATCTCAATAACAAGCTATGATCACTTTATTACCGGTTTTATCAGTTTATACGTTATTTAGAAAGAAAATTTATGTATTCCTTATCCTCTCACTTCAAAACATTATTTGTTTTTGTCACTTAAATTGTACGCAATGAACTGTAAAGCAATAAAGTAGAAAAACGTATGGTATTTGTTTCAAAAGAATACAAATAACATAATATTACAATTACATAATAGAAAATACGGAATAAACAAAAATGAATAATAAATAATAGTATTATTTTATTCTGTGGTTAGAAATCTTTAAAAATTTGGCAGCATCACATTTACTTTTTGAAAACAGCCGATGCCACAGAAGGTCTACTATATGGGTCTAGAATGAATGATTGTGTAAGTTAACATAAATTTTGTTTTCTGTAAATTGAATTTTGAATCTTTAAACGCGTTTCTGTCAAAACGACATTTTCAAAGTCCGTGTCCACGATTAATCGCAAACCGTTAAGCGAATCCGTTTTAAATTTTGATAGCTTATTTGAGCTATAAAAATCTAGTCTCTAATCGAAGAATTTCTTTTCTGAATGCTTAATTTTTATTTTATGGTCGAAAAATAAGTGTTTTTTTTAAATAAGAGTCTGTCACTTCACTTTCAACGCCAGCCATTTTGTCCTAGTTTTTTTTTTAAATGCTTCGTTTAAAGTCTAGATAAACAAATATATCAACAAAACTTTCCCGAGATTTTTATGGCAGATGATCCATTTTCGAGCATGAGTGGTCATCGCAAACCATCTTTTCAAAGAGGCCTTCCGTAAAATCGTATATAATTCTTGAATAAATGATTATGTTTGCATGAAAATTTAACAAAACATTCTTGAAGTGTGACTTTATTAAATACGAAAACTTTTGTGAAAATAAATGCACACGCTTTTTCCTGAAAAGTTTCCAGAAAAAGTTTCCAGAAAAACTACAGATAACCCCTTAAGTAATAGTGTGTAGTTATACAGTTTTGTTTATGATTAAATGGAAATGTTAAACGTTCATTTGTAGACATCCTATATCCGAAAATAAGAACTTCAAGGTTCTTCTGAACCCGAAAGCACGGTTGCAATGTTCAAATAATGACGAATTGTTTCATTAGTATCTAGAGTGCGGACCTTTATGCAAAACAACATTTTATGAAACAATTTCCAACGATAGGATTAAAAACAAAAACTTCTTTTTTCTCTGATGTTGTTTGTCGGGTTAAGAATAAAATCAAATATATATTAAGCCTGATGTAAGTTCTGCTGTTTATTACATTTCACATATTTCGTTATGCTAAAAATTCATAAAATCCGCAGTCTATTAATATCTTAGTGTTTCAATAACTTATATTTTCAGTTTTTTGCAATTCTCGTATTATTTTATACTTACCACAAGCAGCGAGTACCTACATGTAGTATTGTTTCAATCGAGATTTGAAATTCTATGGATACTTACACACCAGTGAGCTTCGGAATGCATGAAAATAGACCAGTTGCGTAACACGCCTGATAAATTAAGATTCTGACGCGGGCGGATGCCGTACGGATGTTTATTGCAAGACTGTTGAGACAACGCAGGCTCCTTTTACAAGACCAATACATATGCATAAGAAAGCTTCAAGTGTAGTCAATAAGTGAATTTGAAAAAGTTGCATTAACGAACGAACATAAGAACTTTCTAAAGCAATAAGTCATATAAAAAATAAATCATTCGTATATACTAAAATGTATCACTTTTAGTGTATAATCAACTTTTGTGTAATAGACGTTAGTTACTACTTCGCTTCTTTCTACCTTAAGTAGGATAATTAAAGATGAACAAACGTGAAATATAATGATACAATCATCTTATATTATTGGACACCTAACATTATCTTAAATAATATATCGATGTTTAGAATGTTGTAACACATTTGTTAACAATATTATGAAATTTTCAATAATGTAATACTGTTAGCATATCTACACGATGGGTCTCTGATTTGGATATCTGAAATGCCGCTACAATTTCGAGTGTATACCTACACGGAAAACATCGTGAGCCTGCAACAATTAGGGAATCAATTTACAATTCTTGAAGCTGCAAGCTACGCGTGTATACTAGCGACACGTCCAGGTGACACAATCATAGACATGTATAATAGACTGCGCGGTCTTCTGGCAGGGATGAAGTCGTCACTAGAGAGAGCGGACAATAACTGGAGTAACGTTCCTCTCTTTTCAATGGGGCTGTAGGATCCTCCTACGGCTGAGTGGAGGAATTACCTGCGTGCAGCATTCCTTCTTCTCATCGCTCACTAGTCGCTTCCTCCCCTCCCACTGCGATGTGCGAACAAGAGAGGAGCTACTTCAGTGGTACTTCTCTCCTTCAGTCTCGCTTCATCCCTACCATAAGACCGCGCAGTCGTTTATACAGGGTGTTCGGCTACTAGTGGGAAAAAATTTAGGGGGTGATACTTTGGGGCAACATAAGACAAAAATCAAGAATAACGAAATTGCGACAAATGCTTCGTTTGTTAGTTATAAGCGTTTAAAAATGGACCCAAATGATGGCAATCCGTACACACGGAGTGCCAGCGAGGCAGGGTTTGTAAGGGACGTACAGTAACTCTAAAGACTCAACGACGTGTAGAAAAAGTAGGTAGAACAGCTGTCTACTTACCCGGTAGAAGATATCGATAACTTGTGACCGCGGTATTTGAGTCGAATCAACTTGTATCGTATTAATTCTGATTACTCGATAAAATTCTCAAGAAATATAAATATCTTCTTACGAATATAATCGAATAGTGAGGGTTAATCCCCCCTCTGGTTGACACATACAGCAATTGTCCTGTCCACAAGTATTCGTGAAATTAATCCGCACATGCACGTACATACACCACGAACAAACTCTGTTTCTACTAGGGAAACAAGTGGCGTAGGGAAACGGCTTAACATGTATGATGTGGATATTGTAATGAAGTTTTATAAGTGAATAATTTGTATTTGATCACAAATGATTAAACAATAATCCCGTCTTAGTATTTACAAGAAATATTAAATATTTGTTATTTTATTTAAATGAGTTCAATTACGTTTTGTGCATAAGTTTCGATCAAATAATTTGGAAAGTATTAAATTTTAGATCGGCGTTGATTGTTATTAACCTTGACATTGGCTTCGTCTACAAGAACGAGAAATATGTTAATTTCCCAAATCATGCTTCCCATGCAGTAAAGTCTGAAACAATTTAGTATTCTCTATAAACATGTTAACGGACATTTAATAAGTTGTCTTTTAGATAAGTGACGAAATACATATATATTTTTGGCGTTATGTTTTTTTAAGGGTTACCACCGACTAGGTATCGAATAGACCTATCATCCAATGCTTTTTTCCGTCCCACGTTCATAGGGCTACGTAGCCCTGTTACCACTTTAGTGTCAATACCCGACGTTACCGATAAAGTATGAATTCTGAGTATTATTCGCACAAATGAAGTGTTATATATTCCATTCATATTGTGTGTACTAGATGATTTGACGAGAATAAAAATATCCGATGCTTCAGTTAAAGGTTAAGGGATAAATAT
>NW_015374427.1:0-962 GCF_001272555.1 Dufourea novaeangliae | reverse complement strand
AAATGTCAATATAACGAAATATCTTTTATGCGATGTTTGTGGTGTAATAAAAATCTGTGTTTCAATTACGTTTTTGATACGTATTACTCATTTATATGTAATAATATAGAATAAAAATATACTATTAGTCCGATATTATGCGTTCGTTGTCACTGTTAAACTGTTGTAGTAACAATGGAATAATAAAATAATTTACTCAAATATACATAATAATACATATACATATCCATAAAAACAATATTAAACGCAATAACTTTTTGTACGCGAAGAAAAACTAATATAGATCCGTCGGGATCGGAACCCAAGACTCCTTTCTAATACGTCTACTTTATAGCGAACGGACGGAAGAGAATCCGTTCACGACCATGGTCCCTTCTTAGATTTAACGTAGTTCACAAATTCACCGTTCTCATAACGTAGAGGGTAGCAGAAAATCCCTGACTTTTTACACTATCGGTATTTCAGAACATGAGACACGAAGTCCCATAAGATGATAGGTCTAGCCTATACCTAGTCGGTGGTATGATTTCTAAGATTTAGCAGTTTACGTGAATTCCCACGGGTGGCGCTACTGGTCGAAAAAAGTGGTAGCCCAGGGTTAAATACGATTTTATCAGTGCTGGTCATGTATTGTTATTGTCAATGACAGGGGAGTGCTTGGTCAAAACGAATGTTGTCCATATAACGCCGTGAGTCCTGTTCAAATATGAAGTAAACGAGGAGTGCTTGACGGGGCCCAGTGACCCTCACGAGCAAACTCGGCTTCCGCTAGGGGAAAAAGTGGCGTTGAAGAAGGGCCTCCTAAAATTTAGTATCGGGAATTATTGAAATTTATGCCAAATTAACATTCGATTTAACATTTATTTCAGTACTTGAAATAAATTTATTAAGTGGTAGGAGGTGTTGCGTGGGCCCTCAGGGAATCCTGAGTCTCAAAGTAATTAAAGTTCGTAACACGTTAG
>NW_015374426.1:0-260 GCF_001272555.1 Dufourea novaeangliae | reverse complement strand
GAAGATATAGGCATCTGAAAATGACCAATATTTTCGGCAAATTTTAGTGATGCTTTAATTTTGTAACAAATTCTGAAAAACGAAGAATGACTTCGGAAAAATCACAAATGCCTCTAATTAAAAAAACGAAACAGAATTTTTTACTTTCGATTACCTTTACATGTGTCAATCTACAGTTTTTAATAATATAATTTTATAATGCCTCTAATTAAAAAAACGAAACAGAATTTTTTACTTTCGATTACCTTTACATGTGTCAA
>NW_015374425.1:8475-10926 GCF_001272555.1 Dufourea novaeangliae | reverse complement strand
TGCGCAACCCCAGTGCCCGGATCCGGGCGACAACCAGTGCCACCCCCACCTCCGCCAGCCGGACGGTCCTCATCCATTCCTTCCCGACCACGATGATCAGAGTGTCGTCTGCACAGCAGACGACCCTCACACCGGGCGGGAGGGGCCCGCGCAGAACCGAGTCGTACCCCAGGTTCCATAACTGGGGTCCCAGTACGGACACCTGGGGCACGCCTCGGTTGACCCTCCGTCTCTGGATCGAGCCCCCTTGGCCGGGGTACTCGATCCGCCTATCGGCCAGGTAGTCCGACAGCACGACCCGGAGATACTGAGGCACTCCGTTTTCACAGAGTGCCTCCCGGATCGTGTTCCAGCGGATGGTGTTAAACGCATTGGCGATATCCAAAGATATCGCCAGCGCAACACCACCGCCGGAAACTGCCCGGCCCGCGAGGGAACGGACGCGGTCGACCGCATCGAGCGTCCACACGTCTGGCAGTCCGCCAGACCACCCCCAGCCATGCTCCTCGAGAGGCGGGAAGCGAGCACTCGCCCGAAAAGCTTCCCCGCCTCGTCGAGGAGACATATCGGCCTGTAGGCAGACGGAGAGTCTGCGGGCTTTCCCTGCTTCGGGATGAGGACCATCCGGCCCCGCTTCCAGGGCAGCGGGACCCGCCCCGACTGCATGCAGCTGCTGAACTGCTGTATGAGTCGGGGCCCGAGGACGCGTGAGGCCAAACTCAGCGCCCGGCCTGGGATGCCGTCAGGCCCCGGAGCCTTATTGGCTCCGATGTGGGCGACAGCATCCGCGAGCTCCTCTCGCGTGACCCCCAGCTCGGCGGACCAGGTGTTCGGGTCCGCCGGCAGCCCAAGCGGTCGTGAGCTCTCCTCCGGATCAACCGGAAAGAGGGTCCCGACGACGCGCTCTAGGGCTTGGGGGTCAAGACACTCCGTGACCGGGGACCCAGCCGGCCGCATACGTCCAAGGACGATGCGGTACGGCCGGCCCCACGGGTCGCGGTCCACTGTGTCTAGGAGCTCGCTCCAGGCACGGGATTTGGCCTCCCTGACGGCTCTCTGGAGTTCTACCGTTGCTCGTCGGTAGACTCCGTAGAGCTCGCATTCCCTCGCCAGGTCGCGATTCCGTCTCCGGCGGGCCCTGGTGAAGCGACGCCGCGCGGCGTGACAAATGTCACGCAACGCAGCAATGGCGTCGCTCCACCAATACGAGGCCCGCCGGGGGGACTTCCTGTCCCGGGACATCGCTGCGTCGAACGCAGCAGACAATGCTTCCTGGAGCCATTCGGCCCCCCTGTCGACGTCCGCGACCTGTCCGGGCGGAACTTCCGCCCAGGACACGGCGAAGGACGCAGCCGTCAGCGCGTCCTCGTCTAGGCGCTTGAGCGCCCATCGCGGTGGTCGGAGTGCATCCGGACAGCGAGCGGGGTGATCCCGAGGCGTGGCGGAGACATCAAACATGATGTAGAGGTGGTCACTTAATGTGACCATCCCCTCCGCCACCCTCCTCCCCGACACGATACGTGCGGCGGCGGGCGTTGCCCACGAGAGGTCCACTATTGACTCTCCCTGCCAGCGCACGCACGTGCTCGCATACCCCCGGTTGAGCAACCGAAGGTCCGCGCTCGCTGCCCACTCCTCCACGGCATCACCCCTCGCGTTGGTCCTGGGACTACCCCAAAGGGTGGACTTCGCGTTGAAGTTTCCCAGGACCAATGTTGAACGGGTGGGATCACGGGATATAAAGTCCCGGATCCCGTCCAACAGCGTCTCAAACGCCGCGAGTGGCATGCTCGGGGGAGCGTACAACCCGACCACCGCCAGGCGCCCACAGAGCGCCGCAACGAAGCCGTGCCCGCGCGTCACAGCACGCAGGGGCACGGCCTCGTTGCTTACCACCGCCACGGAGACGACCGCGTTCCCCGCCCAATTTGGGCGGTCAGGGACGCGGTACGGCCCCGCGGCGATGGCCAAGCCAACCTCCCAGTTGGCCAGGCTATGGACAAACATGTCCTGTGCCCGTGCCGAGTGGTTGAGGTTGGCCTGCAGGACCCGGACCGGGGGAGCGAAGGCTACTCCGTAACCATTGCCTCCCCCGGGCCGGATCCTTCCATCTCCACCTCTGGCACTGCCAGCGGTGTCGGTGGCCTTCCTCTTACGCTCCTTGCGGCCCACCACCTGGGACCATGACGCATGGTCCTCATCACGTGGTGGGTCGCCTTCCGCCGGCCTCTGTCGCGGCGGCGGGGCCCGCCTCGCAGGCGGAGGCTGTGGCGGAGGCCGCCCCTCCGCAGCCGGCGCCGGAGGCTTCCTTTGCCTCTTCCTCCCGCCCCGCTTCCTCTTGCGCCGCTTGCCGGCAACCGCACCGCCCGCGTCCGCGGCACGACCGCCGCCATTGGCGACGCTCGGCCGCGACCGCGAACGGGCGGGCGCGGCGGCTGAGGAAGGGCGGGG
>NW_015374425.1:3604-8080 GCF_001272555.1 Dufourea novaeangliae | reverse complement strand
TGTTCGGCGGCGGCGTGTCTGATAAACAGCGCCGCCTCCCGAAGCGAGTGGACGTAGGTCCCCTTGAGGTTTTTCGAGGTGCCCGCCACCTTCTCCACCACTGCCACCTTTTCGGTGATCACCGCCCCGAGATCGGGCGTGGGGGCATGCCGCATTTCTGCGGCCACCACCGCCTCGTCCCGGAGCGGCTTGCAGGAGCGGGCCACGCGCGGTGGAGGAACCGTGGGGTCCTCCACCGCCGCCTCGTCGTAGAGCTCTTGCTCCCGACGCTTCAGCTCTAGGAGCCGCTTCTTGGCTAGTCGAACATTCGGCTGCGGCGCCCGCGAGCCACCGGATCTGGGCGCTCCCGAAGCAGCGGCACGGACTCCGCGTCCTCTCCTTCCGCTTACAGATGCAGGAGCAGACATAGTGCCTGCTCCTGACACCTCTTCTCCAGTAGCCAAACCGACAGCCGTTGCCTGGTGGTCCACCACGGCGTCTACCCGATCGTCAGATAACGACGCGGGGGAGCTCGGGCGAGAACTACTCTCCGCGCCGGTACTGGGGGATCCGACGCCCCCTGCAACGTAAACGTTCAATCCATTCGCGTTCATTGTTCATGGTCATTTGGGCCCTTGCTGGCGGGCCCAACCCACTCCCAACTTGCCCAGTCGTCGCCGTTTTCCCATCGTGTGCCAGCTCACCGCGTTCGCCCTCCGCACTCAGCAATCTGGTACCCGCAAAGCGGTTCCAGCTACTGAGGCGGAGACCCGGGGACCCCACGTGGAGGTACGGTGAGTGGACTTTGAGCCGGTCGGGCCCCCAACTTCGCCGAAATTCCCCGCACCGGACCAGCAAGCTCGCCCGGGTGTTGGTGGAACATCAGCTCCATCGGAGTTCTCGCCCAGGCGACGTGCCCGGACCAGACCCTTCCAGCCCTTGCGTCTCCCGGGGTATTTGTCCCCTAATGCAACTAAGCAGCAGGTAAACCAAGGTCGACCACCGCCTGCAGCTCAAACGGCACGACCCGCGCCAGGACGACCGCCGCCTCATGTGCCAGGGTGCGGTATCCGCGGGCGATCCTGACGGCCATGCGGCGCTGAATACTGCGCAGCAGCTGTCTTCCGCGCCGACAGGCCGCCAGGTTAGGCGCCCATACGGGAGCCCCGTAGAGCGCCATCGCCCGCACCACACCCGTGTAGAGGCGGCGGACCTCCTCCCCCGGACCCCCGAGATTGGGCAAAAGACGACCCAGAAGGGTCGTCACGCCCTCGATCCGGGGGACGAGGCGGCCGAAGTGGCCCTCCCACCTCCATCGGCCGTCCAGGTCGAGGCCGAGGTACTTCATCCTCTCCCCGGCCCGGACGGCCACGTCGCCCACCCGGATCCAGGGCTGGGGCGCTCGCCGCGACAGAGGCAGTCCATGGAATAAGACCACCTCTGTCTTGGGCGGCGATATCCGCAGCCCCAGCGCCTGGATCCTGCTGGCCACCCCGGCCACGGCGACCTCCACCATGCGGCAGACCCTGGTCCCGTCCCTCCCCAACCCGATGATCATCGTGTCGTCCGCATAGCAGACGACACGCACACCGGGGGGGAGGAGCCCGCGCAACGCCGAGTCATACCCCAGGTTCCATAGGAATGGTCCTAAAACGGATCCCTGGGGCACTCCCCGGCTCACCCTCCTGCGCACCAGCCCTCCCCCTTGGGCGGGGTACTCTATCTCCCGGTCCGCGAGGTAGTCCCGGACAACGGCTCGCAGATACGGGGGCACTCCGTACTCCCGGAGCGCCCCGCGTATCGCGTCCCAGCGGAGGGTGTTGAACGCGTTGGCTATATCCAAGCTTACAGCCAACGCCACCCCCCCCCCCGGGAGACCGCCAGGTCCACGAGGGCACGGACGTGGTCGATCGCATCGAGCGTCGACCGGCCCTCGCGGAAACCGTACTGGCAGTCCGCCAGCCCGAGACCACGCGCGGACAGTCCCCTCGACAGGCGGGCAGCGAGCACTCGCTCGAACAGTTTGCCCGCCTCGTCGAGGAGACATATCGGCCGGTACGCGGAGGGATCCTCCGCGGGCTTACCCTTTTTGGGGACCAGGGTCAGCCGCCCCCGCTTCCACAGAAGCGGTACTCGCCCCGACATCAGGCAGCCGTCCAGCAGCCGCCTGAGTCGGGGCCCGAGGACGCGCAGGGCCAGGCGCAGCGCTTTGCCGGGAACGCCATCCGGCCCCGGAGCCTTACGACCTCCGAGGCGCGCGACGGCCACGGCGAGCTTCCCCTCGCTGACCCCCCATTCGGCGGACCACTCCACGGGGTCCGTCGGCTCGAGCGGTCGGCGACCCTCCTCCGGATCGTCCGGAAAGAGGGTGCCGACCACCTGCTCGAGCACGGGGGGGTCCAGACTCTCGGTGACCGGGGGGGCAGCCGGCCGCAATCGTCCTAAGACGATGCGGTACGGGCGCCCCCATGGGTCACCATCAAGAGTCCCGAGGAGCTCGTCCCAGGCTCCCGCCTTGGCCCTCCTGATGGCCGCCTGTAGCGTCACACTCGCCCGGCGGTAGTCCTCGTACAGCGAGGCTTCCACCGCCGGGTCGCGGTTCCGTCTACGACGGGCCCGGGCGAAGCGACGCCGCGCCGCGTTGCATACGCAACGAAGCTCGGCTATGGCGCCGCTCCACCAGTACGAGGCCCGTCTCGGGGCCCTCCTGGCCCGGGGCATGGCGGCGTCACACGCCGCCGTCAATGCACCCCGGAGCCATTCGGCCTCCCGATCGACGTCCGCGACCGGCCGGCCGGAGTCTCCGGCCAGGCCGCGGCGAGGGAGGCGTCCATCAGGGCGTCCTCCTCCAAGCGTCCGAGCGCCCACCTACGCGGCGGTCGGCCGGCGGCAGGGGGGTGGTCCTGTCGGGCGGCGGATACATCCATCAGGATGTGGAGGTGGTCGCTCAGCGATTCCACCTCCTCCGCCACCCTCCACCCCGTCACGAGACGCGCGGCGGCGGGCGTTGCCCACGACAAGTCCACAATGGACTCGCCTTGCCACCGCACGCACGTGCTCACGGACCCCCGGTTGAGCAACCGGAGGTCCAGTCCCGCCGCCCACTCCTGCACGGCATCCCCCCGCGCGTCGGTCCTAGGGCTTCCCCACAGGGTGGACTTCGCGTTGAAGTCCCCCAGGACCAACGTCGGGCGCGCCGGACCACGGGACACCACGTCCCGTATATCGTCCAGCAGCGCCCCGAACGCAGCGAGGGGCATGCTCGGCGGAGCGTAGACACCGACCACCGCCAGGCGCCCACGACGCACCGCGACGAAACCGCACCCCCGCGCAATCACGCTCATGGGCACGGTTCCGTCGCTCACCGCCGCCACGGAGCCCAGCGCGTCCCCCGCCCAATCCGGGCGGTCGAGGACGCGGTATGGCTCCGCGGCGACCGCCAACCCCACACCAAGCTCGGCCAGGCTATGTAGGAACAAGTCCTGAGCCCGGGCCGAGTGGTTGAGGTTGGCCTGGAGGATCCGAGCGGGGGGCATGAACACTAGGCCGTGTCCATGGCCTCCCCCCAGCCGGATCCTCCCTCCTCAACGACCGGCGCCTGCGCCAGCCCCTCCTCACGCGGATGCCCAGCAGCCGCGCCCGGCGTCACCGCCGCACCCCCGCCCGGCACCGCCGTGGCCCCGCCCTTCACCGCCTCCCCTGTGCCCGGCACCGCCGCAGCCCCGCCCCGTCTGCTCCTCCGCGACGGCGGAGGCGCGCAGCCCTTTCCTCCCAACCTGTGCCCAGCCGGCCGACCAAGGTCGGTACAGACCGGGCCCCTGGGGACCTCAGCACACTCCCGGGCCACGTGTCCGGTGCCCCCGCAGGAGTAGCACCGCCCGCCACGGTCCGCGTCACACGGACATCCGCGACGGACGTGCTCCTCCTCCAGGCATCAGAAGCACCGGAGCGGCCGGGCCGCAAGCGCCTCCACCCGCGCTGACGACCAGCCGACCAGCAGCCGGCCGGCGGCCGCCAGCCTCCTTGCCGCGGCCACAGGGCACATGGCCCACACCCCGCCGAGGCCGGATCGATTGCGTCTAACGATGCCGACCCGAACCTCGGCAGCGGTGCAGCCCCCGGCCGCAGCAACCGCCTCCGCCACAGCCTCCGCTGTGACTGACTCGTCCAGGCCCGTCAACCGCACCTCTGCGGTTTTGACGGGCCTACTGACGCGCACATCAGTCCCGCGGAACACCTCCTCCAGGCGTCGCGCGAGTGCGTCCGCCCGGGCAGCCCCCTCCGGCCCCGGGACCTCAAATATCGAGGCCCCGGTCTGGCCCTTGCGGTAGCGGAGGTCCGCAATACCGACGTCCTCCAAGCGGACGCCGGCCTTTGCCCTCTGCAAGACCTCTGCATAAGAGGTCGAGCTGCCCGGAGCGACCGTGAGCGCCACCGCGGCCCTCTTAGGGGCACGCGGCGGACGCCCAGCCGCCTTTCCTCGCGCCGGCGCCGCCG
>NW_015374425.1:0-2880 GCF_001272555.1 Dufourea novaeangliae | reverse complement strand
CCCGAGACGCCCCGCCAGGCGGAGGCAACCGCGGAGCCGGCCGCGGCTCCATCGCCGCTACAGCGGCAGCGGCGGCCCGCTCGAGCCGCCGCCGAAGGGGCAACGGTGGTAACAAAAACATCAAGGACCTCCTCCACCATTACTGATATTAGGCGGTGGATCGGCAGAAGCAAGTCGATGTCCCTAAATCACTACGCGGTGCAATTCCTAACCAACTGCGGATGCTTCAACGCCTATCTATATAAGATCGGGCGTAGAAGTAATGCCACCTGTTTTTTCTGCGATTCTGACGATGATGCGGCCCATACGCTGATTATGTGTCCCCATTGGGAAAACGAGAGATCCATTCTCCAAGGGAAAGTTGGCCTTTTTGACTGGAACAACTTCATTAATATAATGATCTCTAGCCAATCTAATTGGCAGTCCTTTATGGACTTCTTTACCGGTGTTCAAAAAAAAAAATTACATTATGAAAGTAATATTCAAAGAAAGGCAAAAAAAAGAAGAGGGTAAATGATAACCCGGTTAGCACACAACTGATATACACAGTGTCAGCTTTTCATTAATGAATTATTTACATTAATTGTATGCACACTATTATCATTCATTTATTAATTATTACTATTATTATTATTATTAATATTATTATTACTATTTACATTAACATATTCATAGTCTAATCATATTATAGTTTACCCATAAACTTCCTTTATTCTGTTAGAATCACGATGAATTATTTCTTTCGTACCACTAGGTTTTCTTAGTTCGCATTTTAGAACTCGGAATCACTCAAGATTCAGATTTTTTTTTCTTTATTATTTATTTAGAGAGAATTCACTCTTCATCATTGAGTTGTTTTTTTTTGTTTTATACACATATATAACGGAAGGAACATTATGTTCATCGTCAGGAAGACACCATACCCGTCGAAGGGCCTCCCCCCCTGTTGAAATGTCGTAAGATGGAGCCGGGGTGGGGCTGGGTGTCTATCAGTTGGGAGGAGGGGTTTTAGTGGGTACACCGATTATCGGGAGTCCCACATATCCTGGGTAGCACATACCCAGGAATGCGTAATGCATTTCCCCTCCTCCAAAAAAAAAAAAAAAAAAGGATTGTCTAGATTGGTTCGTGCCTCCAGGCACTGGATAGCGACGAGATCTGGTTGGTGTTAGGAGAAAGTTGGAGACGGTTTAGAGGTTAACAAACGTTGCGTATATTCTGTTGAAGTAGTGTTACAACAAGACTTGTCCTCCTGCCAATAGAGGATTGTTTAACCCGAACATGAGCACCGATGTTGCGCGCGTATACTATATTTGTGTCGCGTGGCCCGCTTCCTTATTCGCGATGCACGATGTTCACACCAACGCTCTCTTTGATACCCATCCTTGTCGTCAATCGCGATTGTTCTAGATTAAATCGACGATTGAAGATTTGTCGCAGCGCTCACGCATATGGCCGAAGTTTCGGAGAAAATGCGTGAGTGGAGACGTGCATAAAGCCGCAGTCAAACTGCAACACCCAAGAGACCACTCGTCGGCACGTTGCGTGGATTTCGAGTGATCTCCGGTGCCGGGAGAAAGACTATGACGATGTCGAATCCGATCGTATATCGCGGTTCGAATTCCGACGCGGAAACCACCATTCGCTCCGACCGGTCAAGCCGGGGGGGAGACGAATACTAGCCCGCGCGTAGACTGACGATTGAGGATTTGTCGCAGCACTCACGCATATGGCCGAGGTTTCGGAGAAAATGCGTGAGTGGAGACGTGCATAAAGCCGCAGTCAAACTGCAACACCCAAGAGCTCACTCGTCGGCACGAGACGTGGATTTCGAGTGATCTCCGGTGTCGGGAGAGAGACGTTGACCATGCAAGAATCCGATCGTTTATCGCGATTCGATTACGACGCGTATGGTTTAACCAGCTTCGATAGTGCGAATTGAGCACTACGCGAATATGGCCAAATTCCTTAATAACCAGTGTATGGAATGTGATTGTAACGAACTCACGACAATAAGGACACGTGAATCAACAAATATCACACAATCCTCGTTTACACACGGTTGTACAGAGCCGAAAAACAGATATTGTAGTACGTTATTAATACCTTTCGATTTAAATGTGCTTCTACGCTATTTTACGGCTGTGTACAATACAACGTTCCAATTGACTGCTGCGTGGTTCACGACTGATACACAATCGATTAATTAATATATTATTTCCGATCGTGGCTGTGCCAAGGCGCGGTTTGAGCACTTGACTCCTCGGTTTGAGGCGCGTATATAACGAGGGTAAGAAAGGCGGTTTGACGATCCTACCAGGTTGGTTTAACCTCTCGATTAGATACCGTGTTTCGCCGTACGGATCTTCCTTAACCCTTTTAGTGCCAGGCGAAACAGAGGTGCCTATGCGAAAATAACCGGCTGAATTTCACAGTTTTACTAGGGTTTGGGAAAATGGTCATAAAAACCAAACAAGAAACAATATTTACATGATTCAAAAAGCAGTATATTAAGGACGAAATAGAGAACAAAACAATGATACTAGTTTTTCTATATTCATTGAAAATTATATAAATAACAAAGGTATAAAAGATCATAAAGAAAGTAAAAGTCCAGTTCTCTCTTACAAAACGTATTTGCACATACGAAAAGTCATCTTTTCATCATAATTTTATATAGACCATTTATTACAAAGTATATACTTTGCATTTCCGATATATTTTGTAACAAGATAAATAATATTACATAACAAACATAAAAAATAACTCGAAGGTACATGGTAAGCGCCGAACGGATTATCTCTTCCGAAATACGTTATTGTTATAGGTAATATAACATTGCTGAAACAAAATTATGTTGTCATAAATATATTTGTGATA
>NW_015374424.1:0-38295 GCF_001272555.1 Dufourea novaeangliae | reverse complement strand
ACGGGGACCCGAACCCTGCCTAAATTCTCAATTACAAATCTTTATAAAACGGCCACGCAACAGCGGTATTCATAGTCCAATCTGGTCCAATCTCAAGTTATGTAGTACCACAGCCGACTCTAGTACTAGCCGTGCTGAACAACGTGGCAACAGCGCTCATGGCAAATTCGGGAGTCCTATTTTCAAGAATAGAGTTTTGTGTTCAGTGTTATAATTAGTGTTATTTTTTACATAAAACCATACTAATACACAGTATTTTTGATTAATTATGCATAATGAATACATAAATATCATAACTATAGTAAGTAGAAGTAATATAGATGTATACTAATATTTATAAATGTGGTATATATTTTGTGGACACTCTGAATAGTTTGGGGTTGTGATGCATTATATTTGAAATATTTACAGTGGTTTCAAGAAAATATAAGTGTGAAGCATGATAGAACTATCTTTGAACCAAATTGAAGCATTTAAAAATAGATAGAGGTATGTATAAGTTAATAGAAACTTGAAATAGACAAAATTATTTGGACGATGCCAAACAGGTTACGGGTCATGTGGAAAAAAGGTTAGGATAATTCGCTATTGAAAGGAACAATTATGCAGTTAATTATAAACTCGTGTTAGAGAACAGTTTATTATTTACAGTTTTCACATAATCATTTAATAAAATATTCGAAAAAATTGACAATAAATTTAACAAAATACTGTAGTAACTTTGACCACAAATGCATGTATCTGAAAATGCTAAATAATGTACATCTGATTGAATACAAATATATGTTAATTTACATAAAATATGTTTATGATTTTCAGATTGCAAAAATTCAGATTCCAAATTGCTATCATTTATTATGGCTTCCATTATTGTATACATATGAATAAATGAGGTTATCACTTCTTCAGTGGGAACAGGGAGGCCCCATGTTTGTAAGTGATCAAAATATACATTGCCTACAGTTTTACCTTTATCCTCCACAATTAATAATCGACATATGTTGCAATTTAATTTTTTAACAACAGAATGGGACCCATAACCAGATATGTAACTTTTAATGGAATCATCTACAACACAATTGGACAAGCAATTGTATGCAGCTGACGATTGGCTATATAACGAAAAAGCCATAATAATGGTGCAAGAGCTATATCTATTTTTTTTATTTTTTATTTGCCTTATTTGATCTATTACTATTTCAGGTTTTTGGTATAAGTGAATTCAATTGATTCTGCAATAATATATGCTTTATTAAGTTCTTCTCTATATAACGAAAAAGCCATAATAATGGTGCAAGAGCTATATCTATTTTTTTTATTTTTTATTTGCCTTATTTGATCTATTACTATTTCAGGTTTTTGGTATAAGTGAATTCAATTGATTCTGCAATAATATATGCTTTATTAAGTTCTTCTAGAGATTTCTCAAGATGTTTTTCAATAAGACATATATTAGTGGTAGAATGTGGACTCTGTAATACTTTATATCTACTTAATAAATTTTCAAGTTGAGACCACCTAGATAATTTCTTATCAATAGGCAGTACCCACTTTAAATCATTGAATGAAACTTAATTGGTTTCTTGAAAAACTTGTAATTTCATGTTGTCACTAATCACAATCTGTGTATTTAGAATCAAAAAGTCAGAATTATCATTACATACGAGCATAGAAAAATAAATTTTTGAATTTGGTATTTTAGTAGTCTAACAGTTTGAAAGTACAAGCTTTTCTTCATAATTATTTATTAAATCCGAGAAATTACTAAGTAAATCTGAATTAGTAAATTCTTGGACTAAATTTTCATACCTTTCAATGATTTCTTGATCTCGCTCTACAGGATCTTTTCTTGGTGGTAGCACATATTTTACAAAGTAAAAAGGGAAATTGGGGAAAATGGACGGTACTACATTCGCTATAAGTCTTGGATATCTCAACAAAACATTCTCCAATACACCATTGGGTGATAGAATACCTTGGTACCTTTGAATAGCACTTTCTGCAAAATGCAGACTGCAAACGGCGGAATATTTTGTTGGTGTCCAATTTTTACGAGGAATAGCAGCCATCTATTTGTGCCGCAATTCCTCATCGTTGAGGAAGAAAAATATAGATATATAATTACTACCTTTTAAAATACTATCATAATTTCCCTTACAATTGGGAACACAGCAACGCCGTGACATTATTAATAAATATATGAAATTTATAAACAAAAATATATGTAAAACAAAATTTCCAAAAAGGTGATAATTCTATTAAATAAATGTGCTACACACAAACGAAGAATATGTAAAGTTAATATAAATATAAATAAATAAAACTTACTTGGATTATTGCACTAGTTCTCACATTTGGGGGATTATAATAATCTAAACATTTGAAGGATTGGCGGGAAACTGAGAGGCCGGTGGTAGTGGGAGGTTGGGTTAGGTACTGAAGCCGGTTGAGAGGGCGCTCCGCCGTCAACTGGCGGAGCCGGCGCTGGGGAGGTACCGGTTGTGTTCGCAAGAGATCCCGGTGCCTCCCCGCAGAGCGCCGAGCCCGGCCACCGTGAGGTTTTAGTGGGTATTCCCCCTGGGCTTCGCCCTATTGGGGGTGAGTCCCACACTACCCCCGCCCACTCCTCCCACATTGGGGGGCGGGAGGGGGTGTGCGTAAATGCATTTCCTCACGTAAAAAAAAAAAAAAAGGTACTGAAGCCGGACTCCCGCGTTGTTGCCATTTTTACCTTCAGCATAGCTAGTACTAGAGTCATGGATTACTAGAGGCTTACTAGTCATCCGTGACTAGAGTCGGCTGTGACAGAAGTAGTTATAAGTAAAAGTATCGATACCTTGGTGGTATCGATTCAACCCTAATCACGAGTAATTCGATCACGTTCGTTCCCAATCATGGTGATTTTTCATAGTGATTCGTGATTTTTCGTGATCGTTTCTGATTGATAGAGAAACATAACAGTTCTTTACACGCGACATATAATCTGTATATTTTATATTAACGACATCAAAACAAAAATTCGATTATCGTATAAAGTGAAGGAATAATTAGAAACAATGAAGAATAATGAATAAATTAATGATTCAAAATTATAATCTACATGTTACCTACCAAATCATTGCTTTAGAATTTCGTGTTTTTTGTACTGATTTTTAAAAACACAAATAGTAATGTAATTCATCGTAAAATCATGTTGAATACGTTTTTTTGTTTAAAGATCAAGGACTTACGATCGCAGTAAACAAATTCAGTCAAGATAAAAAAATCGCAATCGCGGTCGTTAATGAAGTTAAATCACGACCGTGATCATGATTCGGCGATCACTGTGATAAATCACCGTTAGTGATTTTGCACGCCATCTCTATATAACATACATGTTTTATGGTGAATTAAACATTTTTTTGAGATTCTGGGTTTAGTTATCTTTAATGGCAGTGTTTATATGCGTGTGTGTCGTGTAGTGCCAACGTCACTACAAACATGAGTGGTGCATCACGTAAAGTAAAAAATCCGTTACTGTCAGCAGCCGGTGAGGGTTTTCCTTTTGAAAATTATGTCGAGAATACATTATTGGTGCCTGTTACGCCTGCTACACCTGCGGTTCTCCGCGATGGTGAGTTAATGAACGAAACACCTGGGTGGGGCTTTCGCAGGTTCATGTTCGTATCTTGTCAGCACGTGACGGACTGTGTGAAAGACAATCATCCCGTAATTGATGTACTCAGTCGAAATGCAAAACAATTTGATTGTGTTTGTTTCTTAATTCGTAACCTCAATTCATTTTCATACAGCTATGAGCAATGTTTATATTTAGTTACACATTGTGCATGAACACCGTTTGTGTGGTCGATTACTGATTACAAAATAATCCAGTGCTACATGTTCAGAATATTAATTTGTGTTTTACTTATTAACGTAAATCATGTTTTCAACATCATAATTTTATTTGTCACATTCTAAAATTTGTAAAAGAACTAATATAATTATCTTATATATTCAGAGGTTTGTTATGAACTTGAAATTAGGATGTATCTGACTGTGTTGTAGAGTGGAATATTACAGTAACAAAATAACATCTGCCTACCTACTATCAATTTTGTTTCATTTGTCCTTTTCTATTTCATATTCTACATATGTATATTGTATGGTACATTTCTTTCAGACTTATTATTACTTAGAAATATACAGTGTTAGGCTTTGTTATAGGTACTTATATTTGTTTTGAAAATAGAGCATCTGAAATTAAACTAAATAACAATAATAATAATATAAAATTTATTAATACATTTGTGTTTACAATTATTGGTATATGCAATAGAAATAACATACATGTTAGATTCCATTGTAATGAATATGCATATAACAAAAATTTAATAGCTTAAATATTAAATTAGAAGCTAGTCCTTTCAGATTGTGCAGGTGGTCTAGACCCATACCTTTGTGTATAAGGTAAATCAAGACTTTTTCTTCTCCGAACACAATATATTATCAAAATAATAATTAATATTATTAATAGCAAAAGAAGCAGTGCTCCCACTGTAATAGCTGCTATCTGTGCTTCTGATAAATTGTTCCAAGCTGAAAAATATATAAACACGTATAATCCATTGTTTTTAAGATAGGATAAAATATGATTATATACAAAATTTATTATCAGAAAAGAATAAAAAGTTGAACTTTAGTATGACACAAATTTTAGATAAGTTACATTTCATATTTTTACTAATAAATTAATTAAAAAATTCTATTAATATATATCATGAATATAATGAAAATATTACCTGTAACATCTAATGTAATAGTATTATAATTATTCAGTAAGTCTATGGCTGTAATTTTAGTTGTCGTATCACAGCATGTAGCTGAATAGTAAAATATTATAGGGCTTCTTGTACCACTAATAAACTCTGTGTGTGGATATATTTCATTCGGTGATGAAATTACACGTTTCAAACCTATGCAATAAATTTAAGATAAGTGAAGGTGTAAGGAAATGTTTTAAAGATTCAATTATTACATATACATTGAAGCGCTTCATAATATTTGTTTTATAATTGTTCCCTATACTAATCATAGTTCAGTCAATATATTAAATATGCTCTTTTATCTAAAAATGCAAGTATATAAACTAACCATTCCAGCTTATAATAATATTTTCTTCTAATTTCATTTATATTTTGAATGTAGAAAATGTTCTTAAGTATCTTTTTCAGTATTTTAGTATTTATATCACAATGAAAAAGGTAACTATATGATTAATTAAAAGGTGTATTTAATACCTGACTCATAATCCTGAATTGTAATATCCATGCTCCAGCGAGATTTATAGCATCGATTCTTGTCTAATTTTCCAGCACAGTTGTTATTGAAAGAATATTCGATTTTTGGTTTCACATCATCGGTTAACTGTATGTTACTCAGAATGAATATCAATTTGATTGGTAATATTTACCTCAATAAATATATTATAATATTTCGTTTTCAAATTGTATTTTTTTTATATATACATATATATATATTCATTATTACCTTCGATAGCGAACCTTGTACATACAAGTATGCTGATTTTTCTCTTATTTCAGTCCCCTGAATGAATAATGTAATTGTATTAGCTGTATCAGGTGCAGTATTATCAGGTATAATTATGTCCACTGCTACATTACTCATCTGACCAGGGTATATCCATGCACTGGAAAAAGTATGGGTAATATCAGTGATATGATTTTAACAAATTACTGGGAGAATGATAAAATTGTTACTTATTTATTCAAGCATGAATTGAAATTTTCATCAACCTTATCATTTATTTTTCATTATTCCTTAAGCCTTAAGACATCTAATAAGTGTTTAAGCTGATATTAATAATGATATTCATTATTTATTCAGGGTTTAATGATTAAGACTTTACAGTATTTTTGCAATTTTATGTAAAACTAGTATCATTCTCCTTTGTTGGAAATATTGGAAATTCTTGGTATATTTGAAAATAAAACGATTCTCTTTTACAAAAATGAAAATATGAAATGAAACATTGCATATAAAATTGTATTTTCAAGAAAATAAAATGCAGCGTACGAACCTACTCAGTTTTCGTTTATTGATTAAAATATACAGTAAAAAATATAACAAAGTAGAGTAATATGAATGCAGCTACTCAATTTAGTAGAAATAAAATAAATTCTTATTGTATAATGTAAGTATAAAATTTAGTAGTTTTGATTTATACTAGTAACTTACTAGGTAGGCTGTAGGTTGTATACTCTGAAAGGCGTACTCTTGACTCTGAATCCGTATCTGACAGGCAAAATGCAGTTGTTCATTACATCAAAGACTACCCTGTGTACACTTCCCGGTGCGGCAATCAAATTAGAATTTCTGTTTACATCTATGAGCATTTGCTTCTCTTCAATAGTATTTTCAATGCCGTAATTCATCAATTCCTTGGATAATTCTTGATTGTCCAAAGTTTCTACCATTTTCATGGACATGCTAGCATCGTTCGTTTGTGTTCGGATATCAGCATCGAAATCATCGGTCAATGGAATCGAGGACCTTGCACGAATTTCTTGCTGTCTCTAAATCAAGAGAATACTATACTTCAGGGTGCAGTAGTTAACATATTTATTTAATTATGGGTTGGGTTTTAGATAAGTGCATATTTTACGAATTAACAAACGGTTTTACATCTCCGATTAATATTAACGAAGCCATCACTATTTTTTTTGGGAGTAAAGTAAAAACTGTTTGAGAGTTTCTCCAGGGTTTGTTTGCATTAGTGAATTCTACTTTCAAGTGGATGCATAGTATTAGTTGTTTGTTCACTTACAGCGAAGATTATTGAGATCTGGATGATTATTTTCTTATTTAGAATGAGAAAATAATGCAACATATAGTAGGTAATACATATAAACAAATCCTGTACCGATAAAAGATTTGTTACTGTAATATTTGTCATTTTCAACACGTATAATTTTGACCGCATTTCGTTTCTTCGTTGCGCAGTAACGTATTAAAGAATACATATTAGGTTATTCACAAGTGAAAAGTGTAGAAATAAATTTTTTCACATAAAGTTCCGTTTTCGGGTATCTACATCCAAGTATTCCAATTTGAATGTCCGTTCACCAGGGGTTACGAGACAAACAGGTACTGGTATGTAGTGTATTATTATAGTGTACCTTGCTCACGTTCTGGTCCAATAGTCATCAAGCATAGAGTTTAATTAGTCAGCTTAACAATTAAAAAAAGGGAATCTTTCGTTTGAGTGAATTGATATTTTCGTTTGAGAACTTCCTATAGAAGAAATAAACCATAGCGATATAGGTAATTCTTCCGACGTAATATATTCTGTTCGATATGTTTTGTAAAACCGAATAAGTTACTTGGAGTAACTGTAATGACTTATGTTAATATTTAAATAAATGACTAGCACATTGATAATTTAATTAATTTTTCAATACTCATTTATCGATAATTGTTCAATAATGATCCAGAGGAGTTGTGTTTCCGTACCTCTGCTGAAATTATTCCATCGGAAGACTCACTGGATTTATTCGTAGAAGTGGTCACGTTTTCACTGTCATCTGTAAAAGTAGCGTGCTGAACGTAGTCAATGCGCGTCTTTCCAGCGTTAGAGGATATCGGCGATTTACTGTCATTAGAATTATCCAACGAGGAAACATTGTTAAACTCCTGTATAAAGAAAACAGAGGTTTTAGAGATCGTTCTTGTGTTACCTTCTTGTCACTGACTAATTTAGAATCGCTTCTTACGCCTGAAACTTGTTTTTCCGTTCCTTTTGGCTTTGTATCGAGTGTCTAGAAAGAATCATTGCGTACATTGATTATTAAATTTCCTTGTGACTTTTAAATAATTCACTACGAGGATAAGGAAACTTACACACCTTTACAAAATCATCGATATCCTTAACATCATCAAATTCAGTGACGTCGCTTTTTTTAATACTTGGACCACGTTTCGCACCTGATACTCCGTTAGTGGCACCTGTAACGAAAGCTTCTATGCAACCGTTTGAAAATGTTAACTAACTCTATATACAATGCTTCAGAAGCTTCCAATTGTTTCAAATGAAATAACGAATTTTACATATCTTTATTTGTCATTATGTCCTTATAAATTGCAATTATCAGTAGAGCTTAACGATCGTAAACTAATTTCAAGTACCTATGTTTTGTTTACATGGCAATATGTGTTTTGTACATAAGATGAATAAGTATTACTTAAAATAGGTAAGTTAAAATGGATTTAGATCAAGATAAGAAGTGCATATCTGAACATGGAAATTTTGAATCCAAAAGGGAACCTAATTTATCTAATTAAGAAACAGTACTTTTTGTTTAACAAACAGTACTTTTTAGCAGAGAACTCATATGATAATATACAACAGTTACAACACTTTAGCACAATTTGTTGTATTCTTAAATTTAAAATATCATTATAAGTATACTGAATCCTAAGAACTATATGCTTGTATGTATTATAGTTTGAAGATTTACTAAAATGTACATCATTTTGTGAAAAACTACTTAACTTAAAATTTATTCAACTTATGCATGTGACTTGAGTCGTCGATTAGTTTCGTTACACGTAATAGGGGTAGTAGCCGTTCAAAAAATTTTTTTTATACAGTATACACGAACCAAAAGTAGGTATACAACGCGTTATTTATGTAAACATTATAAACAAGTGTACGGTTTTTATACAGTTGCTTGAAAGGAACTGTATTATTGACTGTGATTATTGTTCGGTTTTATCAACAACATTATTTGATACAGATTTATTATAGAATAGTAACATTCTGACAACCCTATTGCGTTCACAATTGATGGGTTAAATTTACGGTAAGTAAATTGGAAAAATACTTTTCATCTATTGAGTTATATGAATCATACATTGAATTAAACTGTTATTATTAATACTGAATATTTTTTTCTGATAAAATATTCGATTCAGGAATGGATAATAGATTCAATTACTGATAAACAAATTTCGTTAAATGCATATTTGACAATGAACTGAACGCAAAACAGTCTGACGCTTGCAAATTGTTTACACTGCTAGTACGGAGGGATCTTGTTTCTAACAAACAAATAAATGGGTTTACGTATCAGCGCACTGTTGACTAGAATTATCTTGGAGATAACAAGTTTGATCACATCGTGAGGGAAACTATATAATATTCACGAAACAAGACTGATTTAAATATAATATTCATTTTATATTTTTCAAAAACATCATTTTATCGTGAATTCTATAGTAGGTATACGAAGTTAAATATTTGTCATTTAGATAACGTCATTTGTAGGAGATTTTTATAAGTAGAATGATCAATATAAATCATCAATGATACTGAAAGCAGAAGTCAAGAAATGCATTCAGTAGATTCTACAATAACAACGGAAATCTTTTACCAAAGAGACTCATTAAATATGTTTGAGTTATCTCCATCATCTTTGAGATTGTAGTAATGTTAAGATCAGCCATATGGCGACGACGATGAATTATTAATTTATTGTGTGAAACATAAAAGTTTCATAATTCTAGAAGAAAATGTCTCGGTAAGAAAATTTCTATGCTAAAAATTTGTTTAAAAGCTATTTTGAACCGAGAAACATTAACAACTCGTAACTGTTAATGCAACAGCATCGTAAACAAAATTTATAAAATAATCGTTCATTAATCGACTTTGTAGAGTAATCGTTTCGAAATATTGACTTAACTTCACTAAAATGGTTCATTACTGCTATATTTGTCACATTTTTCTTGTATAATTATAATTTATAACACGAATGATGGGGAGTTATGTTTACAGGTTTTAATATAACTGTATCAAAATATAACATATCCAATTTGGTACAGTATGGAACATATTCAATCGAACAACACTAACAAGCTGTACATAATTTCATTAATTATAAATTGAGACTTTCATTGAATTGAAATTTCCGAAAGTGTTCTACAGGGTGTTAATAAAAATGTGGAACATTTTCACAGGTTGGATTCTACATGTCAAACGAAGACCAAAATCGAGGGATTGACGAAATTGCGTTCGAGGCTTCGTTTCCGAGTTATTAATCATTGGAAATACGGGCAAAATACGCGTGAAATATGTCTGGCGTGATTGATTATACTACTCGACAACCAATTTCCAGCTGATACACAGGTTCGATCGATAACCTACATAGTGAGACTAACGAATGAAATAAAATGAAACGAATGTAACAGTTGAAGAACGCGTCTCTTAAGTACAACAACCCGTCGCGTCAGACTCATTTTATGCGTATTTCGCTCGTATTTTCAACAATTATTAATGATTCAGAAACGAAGCCTCAAACGCAATTTCGTGGTTTTTGATTTTTGTCGTAAGTTTCGCATGTAGAATTCACCCTGTGAAAGTGTGCCACATTTTTATTAACATCCTGTAAAATTAAATCAATAACTGCACGGGATTAATATTAATTTAATTCGTAAAATAAATTCATAAAATATAGAACTAAAATGACTATTTATTTTGTATAAATTTAGTATAGTAGAAATTCGTTTATCAGAATAACATAACGGTTGCCGGTGCCAATAGCAGTCGTTTAAAGAAACGTCAACGGCTAACATAACACCGACTTAGCTGACAGGGTTCTGACGCGTCGGGTAAACTTAAGGCAACCCAGTTAAAACACACGTAAAATCGCATGTAAAGTGCATCGTCAAGATATGTATACTGGTAGATAATAATAGAGCTAGTGCGTCGTCTCTCGCACTTACAAAGCTCCTCGCTGTTTCGTACTTCCTCCTAGAATAGTATTTGTATTTATTTTATTTATTTGAACTCCATTTATTGGAACGAAATTTTGGTCGGTCTTTGATTTACTGAACTTCTGCCGAATACCTATTGTCTGAACTACTGCTGAGCGTCACTCCAGCTGTTGCCAAAAGTTTCCGGCTAAACTATAATTTCAACATATCTTTTTAAAAATATATAATACGCATAAACTCTTGATGTACCCATATTGAGAATACATTGCTTCTTCAGATCAGGTGATATTAATAACTTTCTTGCATAAAAATAACTTGTTCTCCTCTTTCTAACAAATACAGGCATGGCAAAAGTTATGACAAAGATATGGTGGAATTACAGTTTGGCAGTCACTGTATATGAACGTCCGTGACAGCTAAAATGTAAGCAGTAGATCAATGCATTAAAAGAAATCACAATCAGGCTTTATTAAATCACAATTAGAAGTGATTCAGTAAGCGTTACGATAGTATCGTCGTCGCAAATCTATTTCTAAAATCATAAAGATGTCAGATATTACTATAAGCAGAAGAACGAGTAAACGTATGATTGGATCCGCTTATTCGAATGTGAGTTCCGGTCATTTGAACGAAAAATCATAGATAGGTAATGACGAAAATCAGCGAACTCCTACTATTATATGATCGATCTAGTTGTATGAACTGTTTTGTTCTTCGACGGGTTCGGAGAATTCGAGTTCCACTGTATTCTAATCTGATGCAAAAAGAAATTCGCGAATCTTGTTTCTTCCTAAATACCCGTGTGCGTCAGACAAACGCGTGCGAGCTGTTGAGCAAAGGGCACAACTCGCTGCGTGTTGCACAACCGCCGCGGCGCGCATCTCTCGGCCAGAAAGCAAAACACTCCTCCGCTGGCCAGTTGTCAGATGGACGACGGCGATTCGAGGGTGTCCCTCACACGACCACGGCGCGAGAACACGAGTGGTGTTCGCTGTCGGACCGCGAAGCGATTGTTAATTCACACCCTTGTGCCAGGACTCTGCGAATAATCAACCGTGACGAAAATTTCCGCGTGTCGATCGTTCGAGACCTCGACAGTTACCTGTTTTAAGTACCTATCCTAATTTGTATCAGTGGATGCTGGTTTGATTACGTAGCTTAACGTGTTTCGAACACTGGTAAGTTAAGTCAGTACGATTCTGATTAGGCATGCACGGTTTAAAGTTTATTATCAACTCGTGCTGAATTGTGCAACTGTTGTGATTTTCTTCGACGAAGAATAATTTTACTTCTACGACGCTTGTTGAGGGTTATTGGTAAGGATAATGACGTTCCGGATAGTGATGTTTATTCCGTTGAAAGGGTTTCTCGTTCGTGAATAATCTCAAATGTGCTGCTATTCAATTATAGTTGGTACTGAATGGAGTGTCAATGTATCTCGGGGACTCCATTCTGATGATTTGTAGATGTTATCTGTTATTGTTGGTCATGTTGTTGTGATTTTTATATTGGTTCAATGAAGACCATTGTTATAATGTGTTTCGAAATAGTCCATCCCGTATATTTTGCACATAGAAGTATACATATACTGTTTTTAGAAGAAGGAGTCAATATTCGACGAGAAATTTACAATTACAGCATCTGTTATCGTTGTATGTAATGCTTGTAAGACACTGAATATATTTTATCGTTCAATTTCACTCACTATAATTTCTTGGAGTACTTTGTTTTTTTTTCCTGTTACTTTGGTATAGATCGAAATCAGTCGTGTAACGTTATTTGTTACATGAATATATAATTATAATATAACGGTTATGTACTTGTGTTTTGTATTGCATACGTTTATTATGTTCTTTTATGTGTGTTGATATCTCACAAAATGTCGAAAATAATGTAAAAATAAAATAATTTCGAATTTATTTTTGGATAATACTTTTAAACAAACTAATTTTGGATAAGACTGTTTCTTTGTGTAGATGATCTTATTTATGTGTTTATTTTTTAATTGTCAGGTTTATTTGTTTAAATTGTCGATATGTTAAATAAAGTTGATTTACTAAAATCGTTATGTTTAAATATTTTTTATAAACATTTCCTTTGTTACTGGAGATTGTTTAAAGTTAGTGTTCGTACATTATCCAAAAATGTTAGGCTTTATTTGAAATAATTACGAAAAGATTCATTTGTAATAATTCATTATGTTCATTCATAACAATATACAGATGGTAAAAGTCATGCCGTTGAATACAGATTCGTATAAAACGCAGGGAAAGCACCTGTTCTGTTTTGTGTGGAAGTGAAAAGTAAATATTAACGAGTGTTTCTTTTTTTAACGAGTTATTTTTCACTTTCCATTATTTCGAAAGGACAAAACACAAAATGAGAACTTTCACCGGTGATTATTTACTGCTTTGTAAAAATATATTAAAGGTTGCTTGTAACATAGTACATGTATAATGCGATATAATACTAGGCTTGTTCCATTTCTGTTTATGCTATTACCCATTCACGTGATACAAAATTAACATGAAATACTATGTACTGTTTACACTATGAGTTACAAATAGTCATCGTTTTTAATTTTCACAAGATTTCTTTCCTTTTTGCTATTCTGCATATTATGTACTGCATGAAATATTAGAGAAGCTTAAATGACTGTATACATATAGAGTACTTTAAAATATTTTGCTTCCCAACTATATTAGTTATCTATCTCTTTGTTACTAAGTTAGTATCTACTTGTTCAGAACAAACTATACGCAATTTAATTATTACCGTACTGTACTGCGAAATGAATTA
The DNA here is from genome assembly GCF_001272555.1 of Dufourea novaeangliae. Taxonomy (NCBI): domain Eukaryota; kingdom Metazoa; phylum Arthropoda; class Insecta; order Hymenoptera; family Halictidae; genus Dufourea; species Dufourea novaeangliae. The sequence goes on along the minus strand of NW_015374424.1, from coordinate 24,726 downwards.
TCGACTAAATCTAAATAAAACAAAATGTACACAGAATTTTAGTGTGTAACTCATAAACTGACTTCTCCACTGATTCTGTAAATTTTCATATCCGAAACGATGAAAAATAAAGTTACAATAATACAATCTGTAGAATATTTCATTCTAATGTGCTTTTTCAAATCGCGATTAACACTTCAGCCAAAACCTTAATAAGTTCAATAAATTTATGAGAAAGTAGAGCAACTAAATATTTTCTTAATTCTATTCTATATTTATTAAAGTATTTCCCAGTGTAAAGTGCGATTTTCTAATAAATTAAGGGATTGTAATATTTTCGTTAATTTATGTGATATGTATCTCTATATAAATATTACCATAATGTATATTTGTAGTTCTAAGTTTGTGTACGGATTATAATATTTATGACATAATATTACACACAATTGAACTAAAACCATAAAAATCATAATTAAAAGCAAAAAAGAATTGTAAAAATCACACAAGATACAATCTCGGATACGTTGACTACAAAGCAGGCGCATTTTGTATCATACTTGCCTGTTACACGATTTTTTATAAAATCTGTAATCTTACAAAGCGTTATATGCAGAAATTGTCAGTTGCATATGTATTTGGCTGATATACTCAGGGCCGTTTCTAGCGAGGGTGCAGGAGGTGCCCCCGCACCTGGGCGGCGAAACTCAGGGGCAGCCGCAGATTGTTTATTATATGTAAAACTTGAACTAGTAAGAATAATAATCAAAAGTTTTCTGATGTTTATGAAAATTCTAGACCAGCCGAATTTAATCAAATTAATTGTCTATGTAATCTTTGTCACAGTACTCGTATACAAGTAGAACTATCTTTATAGACACCCCAAAACAGCATATGGCATTTAATCATATTTAATGGATTACATAAATTCGTGTAGGTAATTAATGGTCGCTATTTATCAACCATAACATTATTATTACAAACATTGTCCGTTAGTTTCGTACTTATATGGGGAAGAAAATATTCATTTTAAATAAAACCATTCATTTTTTAAGGATCTTTGTTTCAATTTAATTAATGAGGGCGGCGATATTGTTTTTGCATCCGGGCGGCCAACAACTCAGGAACGGCCCTGGATATACTCTAAAGAATGTCGTCATTAGACTGCAGATTGCATGCATACGAAACTCAGTACTGTAAGATATATAACAAACCTTAATGACATGATTGCTTTACTTGGAACCTTACAGAACCTTTAATAATGAGAACAAATGCTTGTTAGATTCCAATTTCCGTAAACTAGTGCACAAAAATCCTTAGTAGATTAAATTCAGAGTCACCGCGTCAGTTTCGGATTAAGGGTAGCCAATCCTCGTTTAAAAAAATTCTTGCTCACCATTTAGTCGATGTTCCGGAACAAATAGTTGGTCTTCTATCATATCGTTTTCTTCCTGGACAAACGTTTCAATAGTGATATGGTAATTCGAACCGTCCACCCCCGTGAGCTTTATCCACCATTCGCCAGATGGCGCGTTGCTTGTGTCGATTCTCATCCCAGCCGCGTCACTCTTGCGCATCCATGTCATCACTGTTCCAGGCCAGGGCACTGTTGCGTCTGTTAACAAAAATACGCGAAATCGTTCGTGTCTAACTAGCTTCAGAAGCTGCATTATCGTTGTTATACATTAAAATTCATCCTTGTTGAAAATTGGTTTTATAGCAAGGGGGAAATGTATATAGATGGTTGCATTGACAAATCAGACGTGCGAAGACTGTTGACAGTGAAAGGATCAAGTTTCTTCGCGAAAAGTGTTTCATTCATATTTCTATAAGATTGAGGTAATTGTTTGTTGCGATGCAACGAGTACGGATCAAATTTCCCGATACGACTGTGCGGTCGATACAATGAACTGTACGTGAAGGCTGCACGGCATTGTTCCGCCGTGAACAGTGAACTGGTAGTGTGAGAAAATAAAGAGAAACTATCGTTAGCTAATTTTAGTTTTGCAACATCTATTTTTATGTGATTTGATCGTTCTATTTGCACTGCTTTTCTTTCTGTAGACAATTGTGATATTTCTTTCACGTTATAAGCACCGATTTATATGCAAAGCGATATTATTTATGTAGGTAGATATGTGGTATTATGTTCGTTCTTTTTTTCGTAGGTTGTATGCTAGATTTTAGAATTGTCGATTAGGTCATGCTACTTTTTTTGTCTGTAGATGATTTCATAAGATGAAATTATTTATATCTTGTTTGCTTTATTGTGTAATCTGTTTAGTAGACTCAATTGAAACATAAAAAGTGAAGGTTGTTAAATCATTACTACGTAAATGATAATTACTATAATATGTAAGATGTATATATGACGTAAATTACCGTTATGTATTTGATCTATGATGCATAGAACCGTGGAAAACCGTTCCATGTTTATGTTCTGCAGTCTATCTGCATTAAACAACTACAATATATGCGTACATGCCTATTTTTTATATAAGTTTTTTAAAAATTATCTATAAAGATTACCATAAATGTCGTCTTAACGTTTGATTTCAGTCTTAAATATTATGCTTCTGATCTCGGCATTAAAAGTTCATGAGATATTAACACTTATAATTCGGTTTCACGAATTTTCTGAAAATTTTACGATTGAAGAATAATGCAATTATAAAAACATTATATTTAGTGTAACATTATATTTAATTTATACTCTTATTTTACATTACTCGTTCACTATTTTTACAAATCCGATGGTGTCATAAGTTGTTAGTCCTTTCTATTTCTTAGTTACTATTTCCGTTGAAAAACTATATTTTATTAGGTTAAGTCACAAATCTCTTCCGTTCCAATTTTACAATTTCTTTCTTACGTAAATAATTTACATTTCATATTAGTCTAAAAAGACTTTTGCACCATTATTAATGAACGCGTTTCATGTATTCATCGGTTGATCGGATATAAGTAACATGGATTTCACCGAAAAAAATTTATTTTCTTCACCCGTGAAGGATGTTACTTATGACTTGACTCAACATAATATGTACCTCAAAAATATGGATCGATAAGAATAATTTTCCCGAGATATAGAAACATTTGAAGCATATTATTCCTTTTGATCCACGTGTTACGTCAACGATGATTCTTCATTCGAAGTACGTTTAACCGTGCCCGTTGACGTAACATGATATCGCTACACTACCATCCACGCGAAATAAATGTACACCTGCCGGACAATGAACACGGACGTGAAAATATACCGTGCTATTAATTCATGTGCCAACGTGCGTTCCAAGAGTTGAAAATTATTTTTAGTTTACGCTACATAACGAAATTGCTCGTGTAGTATTTAGAGAGCGTGTCTTGAGGTGTAGCCTTCGCTGCTGCACTTATAAATCGATCTCTTTGTTTGAACAGAAAGTTTTCGCGTTTTTTTTATGTTAACAGCTATTAAATATTTCAATAATACATATATGATTAGAACACATTATACTTCGCCGTCTGTACTCTATTAATGATGCGATCAATTACGACAATTGTCACCTTAAATTGTCTGCATCCATTGCTTTTGGAATGTTTGAAACCATATTAAATACATTCAAACCTACTGACACTAGTAGGTTTCTTACTGTTCGTGTGACAGCAGATCAGTGTTCATTTTCAAAATTCATAAAGCAATGTCTGACGAATGCGCCATTTTATTACTTGGCGTGTTTGGATGATAAAATACTGGATTAGATGATGGAAATGAAAGAATAATTATTCTTGAGTAATGTAATTATATGTTATAGTGACGTCCCGCAGAAAATGCAAAAATTTTCCGTTCAACACTGTAGAATCTGTCGATTGGCTGGTTAACTAATTTATTGCCGGTCTACCAGTGTCCTTGAGCATCTGACTGTGAAAACTCGGGTAAAGCGAGGAAAGACTTACTCATAGGAATTCGGAGAACTGCGCTCGAAACGTTTCCGTCGACGTTTATGACGATTCGATGGATTCTGTTATCGACCAGGAATCTCGTTTTCGTATGGTCGGTTAAATTATACCTTTCTGCTACGTTTACCTGGAAAAAGAGCGATTGAGATCTTCTGTAGTTTGCGCTGTAAACATTACGACATAATGAAAAAAGGTGGATAACACTCACAGGCATCTGGAAAATAGGCTTACTGAGCCAGTCGCGACTGTCTTCGTTTCTTTCGGTATTTTGTGCGTTCATGCGGAATTCCGTTTTTACATAACTTGTACGAATTCCTACTTCGACAGTGTTACAATTCAGGTCAAGGTAAATCTAAAAATATAAACAAATTAACGAATGTTTCAACGTGGTGGCGGAACGTACATACAATTATGGAGTATATTAGGTACCTGGCATTTTCTGGGAATGTTATTTATGTTCCCTTCGTCCGGCCATTTTATTTCTGGCATGGTTAATTGCAAGTGCCCTTTTAGGACGGAATTGTCTAAAATATTTGGAATTTATATTTAACGTAACGACAGTTAGTAAGGCCAAAGTTTATAAAACACTAAACATCGTGTTATTTACGTTATGTTGGACCAACGTAAATGAACATCAACACAAAAAGTTACAAAGCAAAATTATTACTACAGAATTTTTCTGTTTCTTTTAGAAGTAGATTGTGGATGTGTATATTGACATGTAAAGGCAAGAATGACGTAGAAAGTTATTTCCTTCATTAATGGATTGATTAGAGCAGGCCTGTCCAACTTCTGGCCCGCGGGTCATTTCGCCAGACGACGCAGTCCCCACCATCACTCAGTCCATACCCCACTACTCGCTTGCGCTGCGATGCGATCGTTGGGCAAGAGGTACGTGCGGGTAGGAATTTCTGGAGCGTCAGAAGTGGGGACAGTCAGAGCATGTACACACGCTTTCTTTTCTCTACATCGTCGTCGGGCTTCTTGTGGATATGGAGGGGGCTCATTCCCCTCGGCTGAAAGAGCAAGCCGGTAGGGGCGATTATCGATTTTGGCCCGCGGGCCAGAAGTTGGACAGGCCTGGATTAGAGTAAAAGTAAAACAAAAACCGTGTTTCATTTAATTAGAGTGTGTATTCTATTTTGTCCTGCTTATTCATGTACATATAATGTAAACGCAGAACGTCCAGTCTGTTTATCGCTCTTTTGTTCCTTATTTTCATGAGATTTATAATGTATAAAATTGTTCTGTTTAATACGTAGAAATACTTTTTCTGAATATCGTATAATTATTCTCCCTTGTAAAAGGAAAAGTGTTATTGGGTATAGTTATAAATAAACATAACGGGTTTGTTTTCGAAAAATTGGTATTAATCGGTAATATTTGGTATTCATTATTTCTACAAATTAACAGTAACTGCAAAATTGTATCGTTCTCGTACAAAATATTCTACTGAATGCAAATCGTATGTACATGTTTAAGCTTATCGATAGTTGATAGTCTATATACAAATCAATAATATAAGCATATAGATATAACGTAACTGAGGTTTGCGTAAGTAGACATACAAATATTTCCGTATTAGTAAATAATTTTTTGAAGGAGATCATCGTGTTATCTTCAAATTGTAATTAGTTACGACAGTTTTAGATAACTTACCGGATGTATCAGTACCATTACTTAGCCAGAAGACGTTAATATATTGTAAATTATTCTCGTTCTGATTCGTTCCGTTTCCAATGCAATACCTTTATAATCAAACAAAATATTCTGTATTCAAAAACAGTTTTATGCTACGAAGTAATGGTGCTTTATATGTTATTGTAAGAATGTTTAAAATACTAACATGTCGAACAATAAACTTTTCTTACAACAGAATACGAAATTATTCTGTAATAATATGCACATCGAACACAATAGAATCTCCAAATTTATGGAACTTTTTAATAACATAATCGTTTTTGACATAATTTGTATTGTTTGTTGTTAATGAATGATTGCTACACACACTTTTACCTTATATATTGTATGCTTACAATTAAAATAGTTACTGCACTAAAATATTCTTTTTTTTGTTACTACACTAACAATTAGATAGATAGGAATGTGCAGTTTTTTTAATCAATAAATTATACTTTATATATAGAGCGATTATTCTATGTTTCATATTTTCCTACTGCTTTTCTTTTAAATATACATATATTATATTCCTTAGTTATATGAAATACGACTTAATTTTTTCTTTAAATATTATTATTATTGAGAAATTAAAAGGAGAAAATAATACTGGAATTTGCTTCATTAATTATTGTCATTATACAAAATATCGAGAAAACTGTTATACGATAATCGAATCCTTTTAAATGAACTCTGTAAAATTAGAATCAGATATTGTGAACTTTGAAGATAATAGACATACTCTCCACACCTTTACATGGTTTATTCATTAGATTTGAGATGTAAAGCGAAACACAGCACTTCCGTCTACTGAGGTAATAGTATATTCAAGTTCATTCCGTGGGTTACACACACACGTGTCTCCTATAATCATTCAATAGTAGATCTTTCATAATATTTCTGACTTTTTTTTCAAATACTACTCATACAATACTTGTTCCTTGTTAAGTCATCTAATTGAATACTTATATTTAATTGTAATTATTGTATGCTACACAGGCCGCACACGCTTCATACTAATAATTAACTAACTTAACATTATTTTACTCTAGTTCACTTAGCATAAAAGTGTTATTGTTTTTAATGTATTTCTTAAGTCTGCCGATACTTAAATTTGAGGCTGAAGTAATGATGAATTTTCCATAAATTATTAGGTTGGCGTATAATAAATGTCGTTTCAAAATTGCAGAGTTTGAACAATTATGATATATTTTGAAACAAATGTTTTTAATCGAATTAAGTTCCGTTTGAATCGACGCACTCTTGCCGACGAGTTACAAGCTTCTTGACTCCAAGTTTAACGATTTTAATTGGAAAACGACATTTATTATGCAACAACTTAATATTTCTTTCAATACTGTCGTTTGTTAATATTACTTCAATTGTGTTGAAAGTTTTAATTCTCTTCGCTGAAAGTAAGTCAGTTTATAAAAGACAGATCAACGTCAGCAAACAAATTTTGATCTATGCTTCCTTATCTGAATTATGAAAATTGGTCTACTATGTCAAACTGTTTGCATATTTATGTGAACATTCATAGTTTAGCTAGTACGATACTTATTTATTGTCAACGGATTAAATTTAGACTCAGACCTATTCCTAAGCCTTTTTCTTAACCTTCTGGTATCTCACTCGAATTTATTTATTTTTTATTCAATGTAATTTAAATATTACTGTGGGTCACTTAATTTTTTATTTAATTTATTTTGAAAACTACAACGAATTTATTTAATTAAAACATTTTTTTTACTCGTTTTGTATTACATTTCAATCACTTGGTTCAGTACTTAATATTAAAGATTAATTTCTTATTATCGCACCGAAGCCTGTCTATATGTGTACAAACAACATAATCGTCAACGCAATATAAACATAAATGAAGAATTTCGGTACTTATTGGGAACATGGTCCTCAGCGCCAATTTCAATGATCCTGAAATATCCAAAGCCACCATTCTGAACAACTTTTCCCTATACATATAATGGGCGGTCTCTCTTAGTTTCCAAGATATTCGCGAAAAACAGCTTCTACTACATTGAATTTCATCTAGATATAGTATACGTGTATGTTTATGGCAATTTGTGCATCAGCATGAGGCGACCGCTTACCTACTGTTTCTATAAACACATCACAACAGCCAGCAAACAACGGGGCGAATTTAAAAATCACATATAACCGATTTCAGTGTTTTGAATACTCAAATGAGTATAATGCTTTGAACAGTATTTTATTTTTTTTACTAGCTCTAACCTACTTAAATCAATCGTAAATCTCTCCCCGGTTAATTGAAAAATCCACTAATTTATTGTAGTTGGTGAAAATATCAAAAAATTCGTACATCTTCATTTTACCTTAATTTAATAAAACGAATATGCATATACTTGAAGCACTAGTTAAATGTATAGACTTACCAAGTAGTAGACAAGAATAAGTCGACTCACACGTTCTACATATGTCGGTATCTGTTGCTTTCTCAACCCCTGCGACGTATTTATAAAAATAAAAGATTAACGTCAGTTGCATGCTGACACACGCTGTCACGGATGTATACGTATAGACAAAATTTAATGTAGTACTAGAGCAGTTTTTCGCGGATATTTCGGAACCTAAGAGTGACTTTATATTATATCTATAGGAAAATGTTGCTCAGAATGATGGCCTTGACAACATATTTCATGGTCACTGAAATTGGCGCTGAGGACTCGGTAATTACCAATGTTCTCGGTAATTACCAAATTTTGTTCGAAATACCTTACCTAGTACACTTATCCGCAGAGAAAAGTATAGTTCCCTCCGTAGTATCCTTTGTCATTTCAATAAACCATGGGATGTTTGGATACCGTCCAGGAACGATCCACTCAGGTTCAGTTCTCTGTAACACCGAACTCGATCCTTGCATTTCTTCGTCTATCGGCGAATGTTCTATCAGAAACTTCCATTCTTCACTCAGATCTTCATTAACGAATGTAACAGGATGCACTGCGGTCGTAACGAAAATATTGGCGCATGTAACAAACACTAGGCAACAAAACACTGAAAACCACGGACACATTCGCGTCGTCATGATGCGTGCGTCTGGTAGGAACGATCTTCATACAAGATTAGTCGCTAGGATTCGTCTGTTACTTATAAGGTACCGAGGAGGGCATCGTGGTTTACAAAAGGGTAAGGTGCCCGACGCGGTTACGTAGACGATAACACAACGCGGTAAAGTAAATCTAGGCGTAAACACGGCCCGTTGCACAATCACAGGTGTTTGGTGATGTGCACGCGTGTACAGGATGTGATCGCGTATAGAAACAGGTAATTCGAGGTCTGACAGGATACCGGTACCGATCACCTACACAAGAAAAGATACGTCGTATCTTTTGCCGGGGCATTATCTTCGTCATTGGGACTTACGTTCATTGTATCCTGTTCAATATTGACAGTTTCTGAATAATCCCACCGGGACATTGCGTACTGGACAATTCATGGTCTATTCATTACAATGACGTGAATCTCTTCAATCTATTTGTGGGGCAAAAGGAACAAAAGTATCGAAGGAATAGCAAAAATTTTCATATGTTCTTAAAGTATATTCTTGCTTAACACGTTTCCTACGATCGACATTGTACGCTTTTTGTTAGACGCTTTTAAATTAAGTTTTACGGAATGTATTGATATTAGTTTTCCTGATTATATGTATGACAATGATGTAGCACAGAATGAATGTTCAGAAGTTAATGTGGCTAATGCCAGTGAAGGTACAACATGAGACATTTATGTTCCGTATCGTATAGAGTCTGTTAAAATGGCAGGACTGTAAAAAATAATGTCTCAGACAATTTAAACGACGAAAGGCTTCGGAAGACCGGCACTTTCTTCATGCAACCCAGTAGAAATGTAGGGGCATAATATCTATAAAAAAAGTCCCAAATATTGGGTCGGTCATTCGTTAATATTCGAAAAGTTCACAGCTTGACTTTAATCAGTGAAATCTCGTTATTGTACTCTACCTTTTTTTACCACCTGTTAGATAATTAGTAGACACCAGCTAGAAAGAATATTGCATCTTTTGAATCGAGAAAGTCATCGACCTATTTTAGAATATTGGCGATGTTTTGAAAATTCATCCTAGGCAAAGAGTGCTGCATTGATCTAAATCGGCGATGAGCAACCCGCGACTCGCTAATCATTTAGGTACCTACTTATGGCCCGTCGAACTTGTATGACCTACTTTAATCAGCTAAAGTGAAAAGAATGAGTTGAAAGGCAAAATAAATCAATCGTTTTTAGGAATTAACAAATTAGGTTTTTTAAACCGTTCGGATTATTGGGTTTTCAATTATGTATTGAAGTAGATTCAAGAGATTGAAGTTGACTCTCTTCAGTAGATTCTGAGACGCTGTGCAATGTTGTCCTCGGATAACACATATAGAATGCCACATTCATGTAAGTGTCGAAATTACTGGTGAATGATCAACCTCTAATTGTAATCTCTAATTGCAAACTCATAAGGTGACTGTGCAGGATTTTCGTTCATTAATAGGTACTTGTAGAACGTCTGCTTACATTACTCGAGCCCAACCAAATGTTGCTTAACACTATAATTTCAAGATCACCATTTATGGATCTCTCGAACCAATATGACGTACTCTTTCAGACGAAACAAGTCCTCATCGTGACTTTTCTTGGTAGAATACGAAGAGAATGCAATGTCGTACGATTATCCTATCGTCCCTTCTTTTTAAACAATTCAGTTAAGGAAAAGTTTTATTCATGTATTCACGTTATTTTCATCGACTGTCGATAAACATTATCGAATTAATATAGTACAAAGAAAATTCTACTTTCCGTGTATGTACGATATTTCGAGGCTTTAGAACGTAATCGAAATTACTTATGCACTGACCTAGGATTAGCTGTATGGTATTCCTTGAGAGTGTTAACTTCGATTTTGCACCTTTTAATATGTTTGATAATTAATTTCAGTGTACAGTAGACTCTAACAATATCGACATGTTCGGGGCTGTTGGGGAGTAAAATGGCAATGAGTTCAGAGCCCTCATCCATGCTAAGTTCTATCGCCATGGCCTCGGTCTTAGCGCCTGCGCAGAAGCTGGACCGTGCTGGTGCGCCGGCATACGCAACATGGTGGGAGAGCGAATTTGTGTGCGCGAAAGTACGTGTGAAGGGGAAGTGCCTCATGCGGCAATGTGTTCAGTGGCAATATAGTTACAGTCTACTGTAGTTTGATAGAAATCGTGTTTCCACCAGGTGGGCCAAATAAAGTGTTACAAGCTTTTCTTCGAAATCACTGTAGATTTTGACTTTAATTTGTTTCACATTAAATGAGACAGCTAATCATTTGGCGTGTAAGAAAATTTTCTGGGTACATTCCTGGGGAGACAAAGGAGGCTTTCCTCAGTTTTTAAAAAACAAAACTGCGTATTAATATTTTCTATTTGGATAATTCTTATCGAATTTAATAACATTTATGTGAAGCGTTTTGCCTTTTTTCTGCGCAATTAAAAAGTTACATGACTGTGCTCCAGCAGAGTTTGCTAGAAATACGTGAATGATTTGAAAATAAATGGATTGGACGTGGCTGTCCTGTTTTATGGTCACCTCGGTCACCAGATTTAACGTCGTTAGATTTCTCTTATCGTTGAATAAAACGTAAAGTGATGGTTATTGCACCTACAATAAAGAAAGCTATGAGAATAGAAATACATACTGTCTATGCATCTATTACCTACTCCATTAATGTTATCAGATGTTCGAACGAGTATTCGTGAAAGTATTAATGATTGTTTAGAAGTCCAAGGACACCACTTGGAACATTTAATAAAACTAATCTCAACGCAAAATACGTTTATTTTGATATCTTTCGCGCCTCCCCGAAGTTTCTCTTGAGAAAAGTATTCTTTGTCCTACTTCTTTAGTTAATAATAATAACAACTCTAAATGATATCTATATGATGATAATCCTTCAATAATACAGAATAAAAGGTTTGAAGTGAACGTTATTAATACGGTGGCGTCCGTTGACGCGATATCGCTTAACTTAGCACTAGACAGTTTAGGGACCCCTCACGTGGTCGCTTCCCCTTCCAGCTGTTTTTTTGCATCATCTGCCTTCATAGAAAGAAAGATGCTCGGAATCTTGTCTCTGTTACTCAGTGGTAACGGCTGACGGTGGTGTGGACAGGTTTTAGCTCCCGGGAGCCATCTTTGCCCATCGTTGGGCTTAACCCTTATACAGTAAATCGTCGATGAGTGTGCAAGGGTTCTTCGGCACTGAATATTAAATATTTCATAAACTAATGGCCATATGCGACTGAAACAAATATCACTGACGTCGGAATTCCAAGCTCTATCACTGTACTGAACCTCATTAAAAAGTTAACGTTGCACCTGGGGACCTCTCCTTATCAATGTCGAGGAGCCTTCGAACACACATCGAGGATTTGCTGTACTAGGTAGCGTATAAGTTTTCCGGGTACCATCCAAAAATACCTTGGAAAATATGTGCTTGTTGAGGTATCTATTAAACATATTTCTATTAACACATTTCTCTTAAAAATGAAGATTTTTTCACGGTTTTTTAATTTTATTATTCCTATCCAGTAAACATATGTTCTAAATATAAACTATACATATAAACTTATTTTACAAAAATAAAGTGTCATTATATTGAATGTGTATAGATTATATTGAAAATGAGAAGTCGACATATCAGTTCAAGGTGTATTTTGGAAAACCCATAAATCCGATGTATTCGCTCGTAGGTACTAAGAGAGTTAATGCATAGAGAGAAAAAGTCGTGCATCAATGTGTTAAGTCCGATAAGATAATACGTCATTCTATTTAGAAAGAATTAGGGAGGCTCCTTTTGTCCCCCTATGAGTGAATGTCCTCAGAAAAATTTATTATTCATTAAATGAGTACCTCCCTGTCCTATTTAATATAAAAAAATTCAAGTCGATATCTGCAATAATTGCGAAAAAACAGCTTGTAATACCTTATTTGGCCCACCCTGTGTGATTTTAAATGTACGAAATATTCGTTTTTACATAACTAAAAAAACAAGAAATCGAACATCATATGCAATATCTACAACCACAGTACTGATTCACGAAGGTCTTATTCTAAAATGGTTGAAAAAATGTAGAATCGATGACTTCAGTTTGAAAGATAGAGTGAAGTGGGAGGTCAGTCGAGATTAACGATGAGCGCATAGCCTTATTCACTTGAAAATAATATAAAGTACCTATGTATAGTACAGACTCTAGCTTTTTTTCCGTTTGAAGTATGTAAACTGATAAGTAAAGATGATATCAGAATTTTATACAAACTAACTGAAAACAATTTAACTGGACAAAGTTATAGCTACCCAATGGATTTCATTGCAATATTTTATGTACATATGTATACAAAATGATTTCAATTCAATTTATAGACATATTCAGCTATCTTTCATTTTTGTGACATTAGAGATAGAAATATATTGCTGATATTAATAAATTTTGCGAATTTAATTGCAAAAGAATCTATTGTCCACTTTACTTTATACGAATAGCGTCATTACATTGCATGAGTAAACATTCAATTTCTAAACAAGAACGTTTAACATTTTGCCAATGTAATTAGTAGGAGACTAATAATGAAAGTAATGAGTGTTCAGGTTCTCACTCGTAACTGATTACGTCGTTAATAGATTAAGATCTGTACAAATGTATTTTATCATAATATTGTCACAATAGTAAAAAGTTTTGCAGTTAACAACGCTTAAATGCATAGTGTTGCCATTTAGCAATATATCTGTTTCCTAATATAGTAAACACATAACAGTTACTGCATGGTGTATTCGAATGTATTGCACCTACATACAATGGATGTTTTCAAATACACATAGTATACTTCTATTCTGTATTGTTACACGTGAGTGAGTAATATTTAACAAAACAGCAATCGAAACACGAATTTTTATTGCACCATGAATTGTTTAAAAAATGTGGACACTTAAAGTTGGAAATTTTTACCGATGTTTACGAAAATTACTTTCACAAAAGAATTTTTATCTCGACAATTATTAAAGATACGAACTTCATATTTGTTCATTTTCTACGTAAGGGATCGTTCACTTTAACTAATTTTTTGTTTTATGCGGAAAGTTATTTTTAGAATGCAAAAATATTAAGAATGTTTTCAAATTTGCGAGGAGTATTCCTTAAAACAGCATATCAACGATGGGTATATTTTTTTAAGGATCTTTGTTTCATCTTATGAACATGAAAATTAAAAAATATTTCTTCTGCGTGAGAAACCTATGTAGGTACATACATATAGGTATACATATAGATATAAAAGTAAACACTGAGCGAAGGGAAGTAATCATAAGGGAATGAATTTGTTAAAACCGTCGAATATAGGTACGTATACGTATGTGCTTTCTTACACCTTATTAAAGTAATCAGTTTCACGTATTCTTATAATTAATAAAAATTTTCTATCTTACATTTAGCCTTAAAATATTCTAAGTCTCATATGAGATTGTACGGTCATCAAAAATGTTCGATTTACATTCATTCTTATAACTAGAGAAATTAATGCTAAATTCGCAGCCATTAGCTCGGTATTATCTTCGGCTTATAATACTTTACCGAGGATGATACCGATTGCCCGGATCTCACTACGAGGAGGTTGCTGCGAGTGGAGACCCAAAGAAAGCTAGACGGAACTTAAAATTTAAATATACATACATATAGACTTCAAATGAATTTCATTTCGATCAAATATTTATTTTGTTCCAAAGCATTATGAGGTAGGTTTACTACCCAAACAAATAATGGTTTCTAATAATTATTATTGAAATGACCGTGCAACTGATAATCACTGTTAATAATTTTTATTAATAAAAATGCCATGTTATGTACAACTTAATATTCTCGCAGGAAAATAGCTAACGTAGTGTTCCGTTTGTTTTAAATCATTCTATATGAACATTAGTTTACATAATTTGTCCGAAGAGATTATACCAAAATTGAAAACAAAATTTCCCGTTGGTTTTAGATGTTGAACTGGACAACTTCGTAGGACAGGGACCAGTCAGTTCGCATAATTTGACTTCACCGGCGACTTCAGCCGGTACGGACTCCGAATTCACGCCTATACCATTACATTCCGAAAATACCAAAAGTCCAGAAAATCAGTCGGCGAGGCAAGGATATTTTACCTCGATACTTTCATCACTTCCAAATCTGTCTTTATCGTCGATTACTGGAGATTTAACGGGAACTCAAGGAAACCAAGGACTGGAGAACGCGGCCAGAGTACAAGATACGAATCCTTATGTGCCTTCGCATGATCGTTACGACTCTTTGAGAGACGCACAGTCACCTCTAGTCCCTAATTTCCACGACCCAGGACGTACGAATTTCGCAGGATCTGGTGAGGTTTGTTCTGGAACCGCTTCGTCTTTGTCAGCCCCAAGACAACCAACGTTGCCGCCTATCGTACCGCCATCGACTGATGGTAAATTTTGATAACGTTATTAATACTATTCCTTGAACATTTCGTGCGACCAGTATACAGGGTGTCTATTTTAACTGAAGAAACTTTTTTCCTGTTTTTTTTTAGATATTAATTAATAACTAAACTTGTGTTTGGTGGGATGTTGGGTATGTAGTTAACACTGGGTAGTGAGTGGTGGGATGTTGGTGGCCTGGAAAATTATCTACATTTGAGTAAATGCCCACGTTGTTACTTCATAACATGTTCATAATATACAAATACTGTAAATGTTCGCCATTAATTTAAGGGGAAGTCTTAACAAATACCTAGCATTCGATATACATAGTGGTAAACATATTTTTGCGAATATCTCGGCAAGTGAAAGAGACCGACTATTATATGTATAGAACAAAGTTGTCCAGAATTATGACCTTGACAACATAATTCAAGGTCATTGAAATCGGAGGTGGCTCCCTTGTTCTGTATAATTGTTCAAAAGTTACTGGGTATGAAGGGGGACACAGTGTGGTTTAAATAATTTTGTTTGCAGGCAGAGTAGTGGCCCTACTTAGTTACCATTTAAAAAAAATAGAAGTGACCTTGAAACCTTTGAAACGCTTCCACCTTCAGTGAAGACATGCACCACGTGATGCATCACTCGAAATTATTTAATTTTTTCTAATGAAATTTGTTTCTATCTTCTATCGTTTTAATACAGTGGCTTCGCCTACTCGCTTAGGATACCCTGTATACGCGGGTAGACGAAAATTACAGGTATCTGTGAGATGTCTGGGTGGATAAGACAATCAAGAATATCGAATCTGGGGTATTTAGTGATTTTTCGATTAACAATATCGATAATGAGCGGAATACATTGCGAAAGTTTGAATTTGGTATTGTTTACAGTAGGCTGCACATTATGGTTATAACTGAATATCTTTTGATAAAAATGATGAATGTGCAGACACATATCATCTCCTCACTTCTATCAAAAGACCAATTGGGTCTTGATTCAACATAATATGCCGGCAATAACATACTGAATTTTTCACAGTTTACATTCGTATCCCCGGTTTATATCTCGTCCGGTATTATGTCTCGTGTACCCGGGTGTTTTATAGGTTAACCGTTTAAATAAATAATGCGTCATAAAAAAGAAACATTACATTTTAAATGAACGTGTAACTGATCGTTACTGTTCATCATTTTCATGCATAAAAATGTAAAGAAATATACTAATCGATCAAAGTTCTAGTATGCATGGAAAAAATTCAATTTGGTAAGTAGTTAGTATAATTTTTACTGGTAGAAACATTTAACTTTCATTCACGTTGGTGATATCTAAAGAACGAAGCGCTATAAGATATACATGTATAGGGTAAGGTAAATCATATATTGCATTAGCTGCATGAACTAATGTGATTCTTTTTACTTTCTTTCAGGGCACGTTTCATATCGTTTTGGTAATCAAAGGCGTCTTAAATACGCACCACCGCCCGACTTAACATCAAGCACATCCAAACAGTACACAGCCCCCGCAGTTCAGCCATTATTCACGCCGCAAACCGCTGTACCACCAGCCATCTTCAATCCAAACGAATTCATTGTTCCACTTCAAACGTATCAGCCCGTCGAAACTCCGATTTCCACGAATTCACCGTCGGTACCATTTTCAACGTCAGAGGAATTATCACAGGGTAATTCCCTGCAAGAGTCATTCAGGTCTAGTCCAGTCACAGTTGGAACTCCTCGAAGTGTAACACCTAAAAGTCCGAATTCCGGCTACGAGAGCGTTCCTCTAAACGGAAAGCCCGGAGTTCTGCACTCATTGTCCCGAGCAATTCCTTCTCAACTCCTGGAACCTGCCACCCCGCAGAACACACCGGCGAACATCTCTTTCGCTGGTTTTGACTTGTATGCCAACCAACAAGACTTTTTGACATTTAATCCAGAAAAGGAATCGACCGGTGCAAGGAACACTCCGAGTCAAGTAGACGCACAAGTTTCAAAGGCAAATATTCTTGTACCTACGATTGAGGTTAAACCAAGCGTATCGTTTACTCCGATCTCTGCAGTTCAGGTGTCGGAAAAGTTAGAACACTTGCTCGCTGAACAGGAGGAAGACTCGTTGAACACAGCTAGCGATGTGCCGATAAAATCTGACGAAAGTACCGGAGGCAATCAAATCATCGTGACTTCTGAAGAAACAACTTCGAACGACACCGAGAAAGAAAGCAACTTCTCAAAGCTTGGTTCGTTGTCCGATGTACTTCTTACGCAAGAAGATTCTGTACTTTTGCGGTCAACAGTAGTCGCTCCGAAGCAGCCTGCAGCAGATGAAGAGATTAATGCAGCTAAAAGTCATGCTGTATCTTCGAGCGTGCCATCCTTCCAACAATATTTCCAGACACAGCCATTTGAGCTCAGTTCTAGCTTTCTTACGGATATATCAAGACAGCAGAAATCGAGTGTGAACTATACCCCAGTAGAGGTTCCAGTTCAGAATCCCCCGTCCGATCAGTCGAAGCCATTTGCACAGCCTGCAAGTTCTAGCTTTCATACGGAAATACCAACAGAACAGAAATCTAGTCTGAACTATATCCCCGCAGAGGTTCCAATTCAGGATTCTTCTTCTGATCAGCCTCAGCTATTTGCACAGCCTGCAAGTTCGTTTTTCAGTTCATCGGACGACAGCAATCATTTTCCTACCCCTCAGTATAAAGAAATCAGCACAAATGTCGGTGTAGTGGCAGCTACACCGAAAAACGATTTACACCAATCATCGTCGAACGACTTCTTCAATTTGAACTACAATAATCCTCCGCCAACGGTTTCTCAACCATTCTGGGACACGAATTCGACGATCCACACAGGGATTGCCACCGCGACATGCAGCGCCTCAGTTCAATCAGCCCCACCGCCATTACTCTATAATCCTACGCAATTTCAAAACGAATTACACAAACCCGCGACATCGAGACAACATCCGTACATCTCACCCTTCGGGCAACCAACGGCGAATCAAACTCAACATTACTTTGACAGTTTTCCTGGACCGACGCAAACGTACGATACACCGATTGCAAGCAATAATATATTCCATCCAGCGCCGTCTGTGATGACAACGGTACCTGAACCAACGGGTTCGGCTACTTTAAATCCAGTGCAAATGTCAATTAATCCGCTAGGCGGACGATCTACCACGGATAGCTTGCCTCCCAGTTTCCAGAACTTGGTAAGATATGAAAGTATTAACTTTATTGTATTTGTGCATTATCGGAAAATACACGATACGTAAAATTGTTGGGTCCAATGCAAGACGGGGCTGTGCCACAAAATGTTGAGAAATGAGACTTTTAAGTCTGGCACCTGTTCATGTGTAGTTATTATGGCTTAATTTACAACTACGTGGCGAAGTTTGCTGCCTGTACTATGATCGTATACGAGTATACATACAATCGTAGTGTACTATGATGTACACTACTTTCAATGAAACCCTTAGTATCTCACAACGTTCTAATTATCGCATAGCTCTCTCTTGCAGTGGACACGTCAATTGTTCTGTTACAATTCGTTCAAAGTAACAAAGTTACACAAAATTTGAAAGTAGCTGCACCTTTAGCTAAATGTGTTTTTATTTTTAGAACCGTGCAATCTAATGTAGCCACGTGTCTATTAGTCATACTAATATTAATTGCAGGCACGGTTACAGTTTACTTTTGAGCACTTTCTAAACATTAACGAAATAGTGAAAAAATCTTTTATTAGTTAAATTTGTACACACATCGAAATATGTTTACCATCACTGAGGATTCTCAGTTAAAAATCACACGGAGTACATTTTTTGAATATTTTTATTTACGGATGTACGAAGATTCGCTTTCATTTTTGATACATTCTTTCTTCTCAAACTCTGCGAAAATAATTGATTGTGAGAATTCTACACATACATGAATTATAGGCATACAATTTTCTTTTTCTACGAGGTACATGCATACAATTTTTCTTTCTTCTTCAACGCATACCATTTTTCTTTCTTATGAGTAAACGTTTTCGTATAATTTCAAATTTATGAGTTTTGTCGGATTTTTAATCTGAAATTGAAAAGATCACACGAGAAAACAATGCTTTAAATAGAAATATATTTTTAATAAAAATTTTTATTCTATTCTGGGTTGTTCCATAAATAAAATTACAAAATTGAAGGTAACACGAAAAGCTCACAGTTTAGATTATTTTTCGACAGGATCTTCCTTGATGATAAGACACATCTTCCCGTGTTCTATGAGACGTTTTGTCTCTATTGCAAAAATTTATATTGGCCGCTTCGAAGATAGAATTGTATTGATTATCCTGATTACCGGACGTTTGGTTATTTATTCATACTTTCATGAACTTCTAACTATCTCTGAATATATTGACAGTTTCGATAACTTTTCTATAATTGAATAGTCGTGCTATAATATTTATTACACTAACAGCACTTAAAGCATTCAAAGACTCGTTAAAGTTATATTTTGCTTCTAATGTTTGTTATTGTAATTATCAAGTGATATTATACAAGTGTTCAGAATCACATTTATTCTTTTTGAAACAACTTGTGAAATACTAGTGTAGTACGACATGTAAACGTGTATGTATACATTTCTCGTTTTATTTCGAAATATAACTTTCGAAAAGCTGATGTATTATTACTTTTAAAATGAAAAACTAATTAAAAAAATACATATCTTTTTGGTTTTAATGTATGACTGTATAATCTGAAGAAGACAAAATTAATTCTGGACACTTGAATTGTGAGGTTTGAAAATCAAACAGTATAAATTAATCACAATTGCAACAACTAAGAAGATAACACTGCTACAGATTCAGAGTGAATCTTTGGCATGACAGCGTGATTTAGTTTCCTATGCGTGTGTTTTTATTTATCGAAGAACCCTTAAAACAGAATATGTATTGCAATGTGTTTACTTTGATACCTTCAATGTTGTCCTCGTGAACATTGAAGTACCACTAATAGATTTTTCTATTAAGGATTGCAAGTTATACAGAGTGTCACAATTACTAGTTAACCGAAAGCAAAGTAAAACTACGTGCAAAAACAAATCAAGAAGTTAGAATAATCCTTTTTATGCGAATTGACGTTTTTGAAAAAGTCGAATTTAAATAGTTATTGGTCATGCATGGTTTTGAATACGGCTGGCTGGTATGTTCGACTATAACTCACTATTTCTATTTACAGTAAACACTTATCCTATTACAATGAATGAAAGTATTTTTCCATTACTAATTTAAACAAAATAATTGTAAAATAATATTAATAGTTACATACATATACATACATATGTATAACGCTAATCATTCTGAAATAATACTGTTAGTGTCTGTAAACATTAACACTAGAGCTACGTAAGATTGTACCGTAAGATGTATATCAAATTAAATAGTATAATATAACATTCAATATAATTTAGCATAATGCAATACAATATAAAATGTATAACAAATTGAAGGTCGTCATAAATTCCGATGAAAGGACCATTATGATTTCAGTAACTGTAATAAAAGAAGCGGTCTAAAATCCACCACTTTTACGGGTTTGGTAGTTCTAGTGGTAACAGAAGTAGAAATAATCAGTAATTGGTAAACGCGTGAATTGAAGAGGAAAATATGTGTATTTGATGAATTTGAAAATTCTATCTAGATATTCAGATTTTTTTTTGCACGTAGTACAATTGTACACTTAGTTTTGTCACTAAATGCGCAACATCCTGTATAATCTATTTATTTTATACAGTGTTTCAATTCCGTCATGCACAAAAATATAAGATGTGATATTGAATATACACATACACACTTGCATTGTGGACAGCAGATTTGTCACTACCTTTTCTGCTATTACATCGTCAATGCGTTTCAGGCTGCTGGCCCTTCAGTCAAACGCATGCAGTGCAGAACGGTGTACCATCATTGGTTTTATCGCAAAGAGGTGGAATACAAAGTGTTATGGCTTCCGTTCTCCATGCAAGATAGCTTACGTTTAGAAGAGGTTCACAATTCCAGTGAAATTACCCCCGAGGCCACCGTCGCCACCGACGGTGGTCGTTACGATGTCGACATTTTACGTCGTCAGAGATCGCCCGTTTATTGGAGCGGATCATCGACGGAAGTGAGACGATGCTCGTGGTTCTTCAAAGGGCCCACCGAGTCGCGATACGTCCCTTACGACGAGAGCACTGCTGCGAAACTCGAGGAGGAGTATAAACAAGCGTGTATGATAAACACCTGGAACCGAAGGATTGAGTTGAACAATGGGGAGTATATCATTTTCCACAGTGCCACGGTGCAAGTTCATTACACGACACCCACTACTCCGGAGATGGCGTCGTCTTGGAGCAATAGCACGGTAAATTTTCTTCGGTTACAAGTAGATTAGAGACATCATACGGGGTGTAAAAAAAATGCGAGACACTTTCACAGGGTGGATGCTACTCCCCAAACTAAGACGAAAATCGAGGATAAAGAAATTTCTTTCGAAGTCACGTTTCTGAGCTATTAGTTATGTATTGGAAATACGGGCATAATACGTGGGAAATACGTCTGGTACGGTGGGTTATGCCATTTAAAGGTTCATTCTACCTCACTGGTTGAAAATGTGGCCAATTTTCTTTATACATATATGTATATCAATTGATGATATAAAGGTTTTGCCACGGTGAGAACACTAACCCTCTGCAGAAGTTCTCTTGGGCCTCAAAGTGATCCTAGAAATATAAAAATAGAATGATTATGTTCTATAGGAGTTTACCAGAGGTTTGTGGGTACCCGAAATTACGGGATTCCTGAGATTCGGATCGGGTCGGGGCAAGTCAGGCGAGAGCGGCCGGGATCCCGAGAATATAAATCGCATCGGTTCCCGAAACATATTCGGGTCCCGAGTAATAGTTTCGAGAACTTTTCGGTCTAACGGCAATAAATAAAGTGGCAGTATTAGGGACATTTAATCTATCATACAACATACAGGCATAAATAGTATTATTTTAAATTATAATGTAAAAAACATAATTATTGCCAGACAATGTCGAGGAATTATGTTTTAATACATTATAATTTAAAATAATATTCTGTATATGTCTGTATATTGTATGATAGATTAAATGTCCCTAATACTGTCACTTTATTTATTTTACTTAATAAAAACATAACGTACGAATAAATGTGTACTGAAGATTGTATTATTAATCCTGTCTAACCGCAGGATTCCATTTGGAATCGTTAACTTATTTAGCATTTATAGTTCATAGCATGAACCTGAAGATTCAGTATGGCATCGTATTGTATAGTATAATTTTTTTCCGTTAGACGGAAAAGTTCTCGAAAATATCATTCGGGACTCGAATATGTTTCGGGATCCAAATACGTTACGGGACCCGACATCTGTCGGGATCCCGATGCGATTTATACTGTTGGGATCCCGACCAGTGATGCCAGAATCGTGGAACTTGCTTCCACCACCACGACGTCCTGGCTACCCCCACTTTATTCCACAGTTTCTGCCACACAAGCATACTTTGCTTCTATCCGTGTGAGCTGGCTCGTCGGGTGTTTCCGTAAGATCTACGTTACCAACGCGACTCCCAACAACCAGAGCGCGTGCGCAGAAATCATTTCGTGTGCTGACGTCCTGGCTACCCCCACTTTACGTCACCGTGCTGGCACACACACACACAAGTATATCCCAGCCCTGTCCATGTGCGCAGGCCGTTCGAGAGACGGTGAGCTATGCTTAGAAAAGAGTGGGGGAAAGTGACCCACGATTCTGGCATCACTGCTTGCCTTGGAAATCCTGTTCGAATACGACTGCGGCGAAAATTCACGTTCTCGACGCGATGCCCCGCAACCTAAGCGCCTGAACAGTCAAGAAATCCTGTTCAAATCCCAATGCGGCGGTTTTACTTTTTATTTTTAATTATTTTATAATTTCACTTTGTAACCTCTAAGTAAAATAAAAAAGTTAAAAAATATTGATTCAGGAAGCATTTAAAAAGAAGAAAATAAATGTTTTCCACTTCAATGTCTAACTTTTTTATTATATACATACATATTATGTTGTATACACATAAATTATGTTTACAATTAGATGTTACCCGCTAAAAACCGCTGCAGCTGGTCCACGTATATGCCGAATGGTCTTTTGCTTTTCTCCATATGAAAAGAAAAAAACACAATTGAAATAGTAATTTTAATAACATAAGATAAAATATTAAGATTGCTATGAACTTATTTTTTTTTTGTTGAATTATTCTGTAATTTCGCTTCCTCACTTTTGAGTAGAAGTTTCGCAGCAAACGAAAGTAACGAAGTACGATAGTCTTTTGAAACTATTTAAAATGTGCCTCATTGTAATATTTTGGAAATTCCGTTATTGCCGGAAATTTTCTTTATTGACAGAAATTTCGACGGCTAACGGTAATGAATTTCTAAAAGCTATTTCTGTTCCTGTGAAAGGGTCTCACATTTTTATTAACACCTTGGAAAAAATTTCCATTTGAATACAGTAAATGTTTGCTGTCAAGTTATTTTAGTCTGCAGGGACGTATAAAAGTATTGCGTCACATTATTGTATAATCAATTCTGAGTAGAAAGTCACGCAAGAAACGTCTTATCGTAGGTACACAACATTCTTGAAATTAATACGGTACTGTATGTCGATAATGAATTTTTGAAAACAGTTTGATTATAGGCGTTTAAGGCCTATAATATACAGGATGTTATGTAACCGGTGGTATAACCGGGTTGGGGTGATTTTACGTGAAAACATAAGTTGAAAATATAGAATTAAATTTTTTCATTTGAGACTGTGTTTTCGAATAAACTGACATTCAAAATCAGCTAGATGCGTGTGCAATTGAATAGGACTTGGCTAACTCATTTGTTCATTGTATTCCGCTTCTACTTATTGCCAACACGAATACACGCGTTACAAATGAATCTTCATAGTGAATTTTCTTGAAAATGAAGTCTTAAATGAGACAATTTTATTGTATATTTTTGACTTATTTTTTCACGTAGAATTACCCCCTACCCGGTTTTACCACCAATTATATGACACCCTGTATAATATATTTATTGATTATAGGAGTTTTATGAATTCTTTGACAATATTCTTATGGAGACACAATGAGAAGTTTAAAAGTTATTTTACTAATAGAGTTTTCTTTTTTCCTATGAACAGAATTTTATTAATTTCATTTACTTTTACTATATCTGCAAAACGATACGCTATTTCTTTGCAGAAGATATTGAATAGTTATATTGTATTAAGTATTTTGTTTTATTCAATATCTATTCACATTACGGCAGTTTTGTTACTGTTACAGTATAAATAAGTGGTAATCTTACTTCGTCTAGTGTGCTATTTTAACTGTTTATATTTTACGTTCGATACGCGGAACAGTGCTGACGTCAATCGTTATTATTGTATTTCATAAGTGTTTGTGGCTTTATATTGCTATGACAGTAACGCTTCCTTTGTTTTCCAAGTAACTGAATTAAAGAAACAACAGAGAATTCTAATTTAAGGGGGGAGACTCCGTGGCCCGTGTGCTGTGTCCGTGCACTCACACAATCAACGGGAAC